>NC_135500.1:197466301-197579098 GCF_052857255.1 Amblyomma americanum
CGGCTCTCGTGCTATAGTTACGTTGTAGCCTTTGTGTTCGCTGAACGTATCGCTTGCTCGGAAGAGTGAGCGCCTTAAGCACCGTGCACTTTTCTCCGCTCCCTCTTTGTTCGAGGCAGATAGCCGCTGCTAGAGTATCGTCTCAATTGTGGCTTGGCACCCTCGTCTGACTGCCCGGCCTTTAACTCGTCGGCTGTCTCTCAGGCAATCTGGCGCCACTCCGGCCAAGCTATTTTGTCACCGGGGAACCTCGTCTGCATAGCTACCCCGCCGCCAGGAGCATTTCTTTAACCAGCAACGAACTTTACAAGAGTTTGGTAATGATTACAACCTCTATCCTAAGTGACCGCTTGTAAAGGAAAATTCATCGCTGCAAGACTAGGAGTTAATAGAACTCTCTTTGCTTTCTGCACTCGTTCCTTACATGACCTCCTTCACCCACTGTCCGTGTTGACCTCTCTGCCTGTCAGAGCGTGTTCCGGCGGCAGAGGCGCAGGCGTAAATTCCGGTTCAGCGGCACTTGAACTCATGCAAGCGCTCGTACGCGCGCAGAAGACGACGTTTTCCGAACGTTTTGAAAATAAACCGTTAAAGAGTAGGTGGCTCTTGAGAGGCCTGTACATGAAGCGAACCAAGGCGCTCTTCATCCTGGTATCGAACCAGGATGCTCTTCAGTACTCGTCCACTTAGCAGAGCACATCTTCGCGGACTTCAGACAATAAAGTTCGTCTGCGAAAGTGCTCTCGTTAAGGTCGTGATGCCATGTTTTTGCATCGTTCAGACCGTGGACCGCATCCGGGACGCCGCTGAGAATGACATGGCCGTCCGTACAGTGTGTAGAGGAGTGTTACGCGTTGAGTGCTTCTTGTCTCGCGCGCTGCTTGACCGACTTTCTATGTGTTTCATGCTGTGCACCCACTCTGCGTGTGTGTCTTCCGGACGATCGGCACCTTGCTGAAAGGGCGTCAGCGTTTAGCGACGCACGCTTATGGCGAGATGGTGTAATGAGCGCGCAAGAATCAGGCGGGCTGGAAACGTTTCCAGTCCCGGCGCCCGAAGTTGAGCCGGAAGTCGACGGGATGATATGTGTTGCAAGTTTACTTGGGAAATGCTCTTGCCTCTTCGTGTGAGACGGATAGGCGAAGGAGCAAAGAGATGTTACCGCATTTGTTGCACGCGTGCCGTATTATTCAAGCCTTCGTTGAAGAACAACCGCTTCTATACTCCGTTGCTTTGGTACGTAACATCGTGCACTCTTACTGGAGTTCGAATTACGTTGTGCTGCCTTTGGTATATATTAAATAAAACGGTAGAAATACGCATCTACATTTCAATTTTTATTTCTGCGGTTTGGCGTGCATAACTGTGCAGTCACAATTAAATTTCTTTGTTTTGAAGCGCCGTTCAATATGTAGTTATTGGGGTCGAAAAGAAGACGCCCACTTTATGGTTTTCCACTATTTATAAAGTTGTGAAAAGCGACAATGTGCTTGCTATGTGAGCTCCCTATTATGTAAGGAAGCGCTTGCAGGCTCATGTCTTTTTCTCCTTTCGGCGGAAAGAATCAACGTCATTGTAACTCATTCTGCGCAAATAAGGCATTCCGACAGAGCCGTAAATTAGGCACTTAACGCTGAATAGACTGAGATAACTAAGTGTGGCCACGCGGGCCGCACGGACAAAAAATTGTCTCCCACGGGCTATGAGCAGGAAAAGAGACTGGATAAAGGCGTAAAAAATTTTTTAATGTGAAAACTAAGCGAGAGTATACAAAAATAACAAAACGGGTAAGTGAGGCAAAACTTTGATTGTTTTCTTTTCTCTATTTATATATCCTTATAGTATACAGACCTTTATCAGAAAAAAACGAACTGTTGACATATATGAGCGATGACCGGACCTCGAGGAGCTATTTGCTAGAAGGGATGGGTTATTTACGGCTGTAGATTGTCATAGGTCGAGAAAGCGGTGAACCAATGGGGTATGGCCGAAACAATGGTTGAAGCACTAATGAAGGGGCAACTGGCCGCATGCAGCCTGCAGGCCGCGTTTTTGAGACCCCTGACTTACTGCATGCTTCATACGCCTCGATCGAGCACAGCCTGTCGAGTTGGCAGGGACACTGTTGAACAAATGATCGATCATAACTTTCCTGAAAGGGCGTCCCACCACGAAACAGATTAGGAAGTGATATGGACATTTCTTGTGTCACAATCTTTTTAACATATTTACGCGGGAAAATGGAGTCGTGCTTCGTTAATATGGACAATTTCGTACCCAATCTAAACTGTCCGTAAAGCAAGTCGTCCGTAATAACGAATCGTGAAGGCGAGCAAAGAGAAAATGCTTATCCACACACACAATATATATATATATATATATATATATATATATATATATATATATATATATATATATATATATATATATATATATATATATATATATATATATATATATATATATATATAAGCGCCTACCCGTCTTTAAGACACGTGACCGCATATTTCCTACTACGACTGTTCGTATAACACGGACTGCTAGTGCAAATATGTACTCAGTCGGCTGACAGCTGTGGAATACGACCTTAGATGTAGCGCAATAAGCTGCAGTGAGAATTTATTCATAAACACGAGTAGCTTAATTGCTATAAGTGAAGAGCACCACATGTCAATAACGGATTGTCCGAGAGTATATGTTATACAGCGTATTACGCTTCGCTTTTATCCTTGTAACTCTGAAGCATTTTACGCGGGCTGTGACGATGCTTGTTTCTTTTCGTTTTTAGTGCCAAAACACTAATCAGGTGGTTCTGACCCGGACAGAACCGTCTAGCGTTTGTTTGTCTGTCTGTCCGAGAGCAACCTGTATCGCACAAGTCCCACCGGTGGCAGCACCTGCCACCTCAGCAGGGCAGTGGCGCACCGCTTAACCGCTGCACCACTGCGCCAGGAGTGGGGCTAGGACTCCCAGGGTTCTATGAATATCAAGTAGCGAAATACTAATTAAGCACATATGAATACGTCTTGCTTTCGCACTGTATACGAACGTTGTAAACATTCTCTCTCATTTTTTTTTTTCACAATCTATTCGCAGTGGTCACTAGTTACTGTTTTGTCTTCTTAGCCTCATTGTAACACGGCAGTCTTGCTCGCCAGGAACATATACGAACCGTATTCCCACGCGTTTCTTTCAAGAAGAAATATCTGAAGCTATTAACTCGCTGCTATGTTGACTTCGAATGGAGGCCTTCGGCGCTGATGAATTCCCATTCGTTGATGGGCAAACGCCCTGCTCAATCAGTTCGCGCTGTGCGCCCCCTGAGGTAGCTTCACGCTGTGCCATCTCCAGGCACCCCCAGTGCAGCGTAGTGAGCAACGCCCGCAGAGTCAACTGCTGGAAGGGCCCTGTTGTCCGTCCGTCCGTCCAGGAAGTGCTAAACTCTTACACGCCATGTCAGAAGAGACGGGCCTTCAATACTGCCAAGAGCTTCTTTGCCGGAACTGCAATCGTCCGTTGCTTCCTTTTAGTTATGTGAAGAGCAAGCTGTATATGACAACCCATGTCTTCCCATTTTATTTTTTCATAAAGCTCATTGCATGGGTCTATTTTTTCTTTTTATGGGCAGGTCTGCATTGTTGGTGGAGCCAAGAGCTTGTGCTTCATCACACAGTAAAGAGCGTTAAATAAGAAAATGCGAGAAATGAAAAAAAAAACGCGAAGTTGTGATTACTTGCCGAGAGAGACAAGTATAAGAAGACTGCTAGCCGAAAGACAGCGCTAGTTTGGAGGTGTCAACGGTAGCACTTTCCATTATTGTATGAACAAAAAATTTGAAAGCCCCGTTGGGAGGTCCGCGATCTTTGGAGTGGCCGTCAATCAAACTTTTTTCTTTTTGCTAATTTTGCGAACCCGGAAAATGTACGGGGCATTGGACAACTGCACAGTTGAAGCCGTCGATGCTTACGTAGGACATCTAGTGACATAACAGTGTACCTTCAATTTCCTGCGATTTGTCAGCAGTTGCTTGAAGAAGTTTGTTGAAACTTCGAACGTGGCATATTCGCCATGAACAGTTGTTCAACATAGACGCAACGAAATGTACTTTCAGCAACGAATGAAACAAGAAGAAACTGAAATGCCGACAAGAACATAAACGTATTAGCTCCCGGTGAAGAAATACAAACCACGTTAACATTTCTAAAGGACTCTCTTCGCGCCTTCTAATTCAAATTAACCTGCGCAAATTAACTTTCCCCAGGCTAAGACCTTTTCATTTCGCGGTTCGTGTTTCATTTCTTGCTGACAGTGCGAGTGTACAGTCAGGGACAAAGCTTGTGGACTACGTGTTCCTCAAACGAAGCCGATAACTCTGTTGTTATCCGGCGGCTGGAGGCCACACTTGTGGAGATGAAAGAACACAATTTAATTTCACCTCCACAAGTGTGGTCTCCAGCCGCCGGAACACGTGGTTCACAGACATTTGATCCCGACTGTGCATATACGCATCATTTCATGACAAGGGCGCCAGCTGTTCAAACCACAGATGAAGAACTCCGCATAATTATATGTCAGGGAAAAGGGGGGTGGGAGGGGGGGAGAAAGCATTTTTTACATCAACACGTGTACCAGAAAGTGCGCTGAAAATCATTGATTCTCGTCTTAACCGCGGCATTGCGTTGGGTACACACACAATAGACACTTTTAGTTGGCCGTACGTAACGGGCTTACGTACGCAACGCTCACTACGTTGCGTACGGTACGAATGGCGCGTCCATGACACTTTTAGTTAGCCGTACGTTAGCGTCCTTCCGAGTGGACGTACCAAGCGCATCCTAAAATGCTCCGCTGTGCTTCTCCGCGCCATCTGGCGCAAGAAATGACAACTGATGTTTGAAAAGTTCCTGACATCAGCCAAGCCAAGCCTCTCGCCAATCCTCCTCCAGCCGTTCTCGCTGTCTTGTTTACTCGTGGTTGTGATCACGTTGTGATTCTCGTGTGCTCCGCGACTACCGCAGCAGCTTTCGCTGGATTGCAGAAATTTTCATCCGTAATTACTGGTAACAAAGCTGGCTGCATCGAGAGTCTTTTTTTTTTGTTCCAAGAAAAATTATGCAAGCAGAGAAAATGAAATAATTGACTAATAGCCAGAGAAGTGCTCCGCCAGGTGTCGTTGCTACGAGGTAAACACGGTTAGGCCTACAGCTTGAAAATCGCCAAATTATCTGAAAAACAGGGGCTAGTTATCGCTTATACTTCTGCGTGTGGGCGAGAGTGTCCGAAATAAAAGCGAACCGCTACCATTTGAGCGAGCTATCCCGTCGGAGAATGCAGCGGCGACATGCATTTATTTCGAAGCGGGCGAGCTGGGCGCCGCCATCTTGTCAACGCAACCCGTAACGTTCCCGTAGCGCACGCACGCAACGACACGATGCCGTGCGTACGTACGCAAGCGGCCCAGCCGTACGGAACGTTCTGCGCATGCGCTCTCGCGACCCGCAACGTCCTGCGTACGTAACGCCGTTACGTACGGCCAACTAAAAGTGTCTAATGTGGAAGTGCGTACTTCCCACGCCTCACTCCACACGCCACACGCCAGGATTGTTTCGCCGTACGTTTCTGGTGTTGTGAAGGGCTGTATCAGTCCCCCCCCCCCCCCCCCCCCGCCCCCCCCCCCTTTCTCCGCTAGTGAAAGCACAGGCGGGACCTTCTACTCTAGTGTCGCCCTCTGGCCCAGCGTCGGGGAACCAAACGATCGCGTATTGCCTATCTGGGTCTGCCAGGAATTGTTTCCTGTGAGGCTTACCCTGTTGTTTTGGAATGCTCGACAGGCGGCTTGTGAGTCTGAGAAAACCCATTAACTGCTCTGTTTCCTGTTGGCTTTCGAGATTGCTAGGTCTGCCGCCACCTCTTCTGCCGTCCGGATGCGTTTGGTTGGTATAGTTCTTCCGTATATTGTCTTTCCCTCTGAGTCGGCGACCGGCCGCTGCGGTCGCCTCTCTGCCTTTGTACCTCGATGCGTTGACATTCAGCACATAATGTTTTTTCTTGAGGTGTTTGTCCAGCGATTTGGCCCTGGCATTCCTTCCGCCATCGTGTGGCGAGATGAGATTTCTTTTGCGCTTTTGGGACGCTTGTTGTGTAGCACGTAACAATTTTTTCCTGCATCCTGCTGCTTTCGGAACACTCCTTTTTTATTGTGCGCAGGTTGTTCCAGTCCACTTTGTCTGGAAATTACTAGTAGCGCATACTTACCTAGCCAATGAAGATATTTAAATATAGATTCGGAGACAGAGGCAAGAGAGACATGATGGAAGTGACGGTACGAGTAGAGGAAGCAATATAGTGTACTAGAGTATACTGGTACACTGTAGCATACGATTGCTGTAGTGACTGTGATGATGATAATGATGATTGCGCGGGCGGTGTAGATGAAGGAACCTACCGTCGTACGCTGAGACTTTGGTGCACGCCAGAGACCCTCAGGTGGTCGGAACTAATCCAATCCACTGTTCTACACTACGGCGAGGCATCTCATAGCCTACAATATTGTTCTGGAGCGTAAAAACCCATTAGTCAAGTATGCCGGGGAAGCATACGCACGCACCGCAAAGAAAGAAGAGAGAAAGGAAAGATACCCGGCGCGCTCTCAATCCGCGTGCGCCACGGGAGTCCGCAGCAGCCAGCAAGAACCCCTGGCGCACGTGGCTCGCTCGGCGGCAGAGGTGGCTGCTGCTGGGCCGGCGGCCGGGCGAGCCTGCACTGCTGTGGTCGGCGGCGCACTGCTGCCTCCTCAGCACAACACAAGACCTGGCGGTGGCGGGTCGTTAAACCCCTCGGCGCTGCCGCCGCTGCCGGCCGTTCCGGCGCGGCAAGTGTCGTCGTGCGCCCAGCCTGCTTGCTGCTGCTCCGTGCGGCGGCCCTTTTTTCGCTTTTCGGCCGAAGGTCATGGCCCCGCCGCAGCTGCGGCTGTCGCTGCGGATCGGCTCCCTTTTCGCGCCCTTTCTCGGAGCGCTCTTCCTCCGCTGCCGCGCTGGTCCGTTTCGCTCCGTTCGTGTCCGTTTCGCCTTTTCTTGCGGTCTTCAGCACTTCTTTTTTTCTTGGTTTTCTTGGCACGCGCGCGCGCGGTATCGTCTCCCAAAGGCGAACACATTGGAATAACACGCGAATGTATATGGAAAGAAAAAGTGGAGGTTCACGTGTTAGTTTTCTTTTTTTGTTTATTAAGGATGGCTGTTTCGCCCGCCGAAGAACCAGCCGTCGAGGAACCGGAAAATACGCATTCGCGGGCCTCTATATGCGAGATTCCGCGTCGAGCTTGTGGGAAGGATCGTCGCACGGACGAACCCTGCGCACTGGACCGTCCAGTTCGCCACGTTCACGTCCTGCAAAGTTGTGGTTGGCGGCTTCTGGACGGGAAAGGGAAAGTGGCTTGTAGAAGAAAATGGAGAGCCACGATAAAGAAGTTTGCTGATGTTCTCCACTGATGTGAGGAAGATAAGGGATCGAGTACGTGATGTGAATTGGTCGAGGAGAGCCTGCTTTCGCAGCGTATCGCAGAAGTTTTTTGTTTTTGTTGATGTGTGCATTATTACAGACGCTGGAATGCAAACAACGGAAGATCATCCTGGTAGAGTATAGCATGTATCACAATTGGAATCACTCAAGGCATCTGTCGCGATTATGTCTACGGGCGCGATATAACGACGAAACAGACGGGCGAACGCAAACGATTCATCACGTTCTGAATGATGAAATTCCAAATACATTCACATTACTTCCAGGAATGAAGGTTCTACTTGCATATCGTAAGTATATACGTGCTACTACGGCGTAATGGGGGAACAGTTGTAACCTTAGCAAAACGTGGAGGGCAAGCGCTAGAGTTACACGATATCATAGCGACGTGCAGTAAGGGATTCGCCTTTAACCGGAAGACCTGGTGCATGGTGTCACTCATACCTTTGGAAAAATTGAGAATATATTTTGTACCAGGAAAATGACTAAAACTTGTGATGAACTGTATTTGAATGAGCTTTGACACACTAATCTTAGAGGCATGTCATTTTAATCGACATGGTACTTGACATCATCATCTCATACCTTTCACGCCGTGTCCAAAAGCTTCTGTGCCGTGCCTACGACAAACGGCCGGCTATTAATCAGGTGCCTCGCTTCCCGAGTGTTTCACCTTCGGGAAAGCCGAGCGCCTGGATGGGATTTTTCAATCTACCGATTGAATCCGCGGTAGGGATTTTTCAATCTACCGATAGAAAAATCCGCGGGGGCGCCGATTGAATAAAAGATAAAAATAACTCAGAGAAAAATAACCCTACGTACTTATTTATTTACGCCAACAGGCATTAAAGTGTACTGTTGCTCCAGTTGTGGCTGCAGTTTGTCAGTTTCTGCATCGTGTAACACGGAGCTCATTGCTAAGGGTCTACGAATATTCCAAAATTTTTAATATATTTTTTTGTGTTCTAACGTCCCAAAGCGACTAAAGCTGTGATGGGTGAGGTAGTAGAGGGCTCCGGATAATTTCGACCACCTCCATCGAAATGTGACCGCCGCGGCCGGGATCGAACCCGCGTCTTTCTGGTCAGCAGCCGAGCACAATAACCACTGAGCCACCGTGGCGGCCATTTCGAATATCGAATCGAATCGAATATCGAATCGAATATCCTCCCATTCGATTCGTCGAACGAATCAAATAGTGGGTTTTAAAATAACACGAGACGAAAGAAATGCTTTCAAGTCTTGGAATACATTTCGAATAATTGGAACGAAGATCGAACAAGGCCCACCCTATTTTTCTTCGACGACTGTTCCAAAAACAGGGCCTACACTGACGCTGCGGATACAATGCCGTCACGATTGCTTTGCGTGGTGGCGTTCATAATGCTCGTACCTGGCCTCTTCAGATCTGACGATACGGCGACGCTAAGGCCGGTTCAGCTAACTCAGTCCTGATGACAGATCTCGGAGGCCATGCATCATAGCTCTCGCTCAAGTTTACCCACTTATATCTGTTAGCAATAGGTAATTTTGCTATAGAGGTTTCAAACAGCATCAAACCAACCTTATAACTTGCAAAAAAATGGATACAAGCGTATATTCGTATACAGACGAAGGTTCCAAAGCCACATATTTCACGGGACCATTGGTTAAATACTAGTCACTCCCTTTCTAGTATCAGAGCAGGGCAAGGAGTCTGGGAGTACTTCACTGCGCAATATTCACGTTTTTCTGAGTGATTTCTCCTCTTTGGGCCCATCGTCCCCTCGCAGTATTTGTGTGATTGGAGCATTAGCCGCTGCGGTGTCAAAACTGTCATTTTTTGATATCCTCTTACACACTATTTGTGCTCTGCGTCTGACGGTATTCTGGCGGTGACGAGGCGGTTACATCTGGCGCCAGCAGATCACCTGGGGGCCTTTAAGGTAACACGGCGGAGTGAAGTGAAGGGGGTCGAACACCCAAATGAGTAGGAAGAGGGGGTTATGACGAAAGAAAAGGCGGGGTTGATATCTCACTCTCGGTGTATAGCTAAGTCACGCAGGTGATGCAAGAGATGAATCATTAAAATTGTGGAGAGTGAAAGAAATAATTAGGGCCACACGTAGCATTATAGGCCAAGAGGTGGGTGTAAGGAAGAGCCAGGACTCAATGACCAGTGTAGATCGAAGAACGAAAGCCCGTTTATTAATTACAAGGGGGGGGGGGGGGGAAGGGGTATGTATAAAGGCGACAAGATGCGCACAAAGTCGAGAACATAAGCCAACACGTTAGGCGATGTATGATATGATATACACACAAGCGAATCCAGAAACACATAATAAACGGAAACAATACGGTACTAAATGTTGTTCGAATTCTTAGAGCACCTCACGTGCTATAAAATGGTGACCATAAGCACGGCCATCGAGACAGCCCGGCGAATGAAGGCCAAAACACCGGCCATCACAGACGGTTACAACGAAAGTTCGGGAACCGGGTTCCCGCTCCACTGACGCCAACAGTAGCTTCTGCCCCAATGCCGCCAAGCAAATGAGGTGCAGCACGAACGCACCGTTCATGCCCGCTCGCTGTGGCAGTGCTAAGCGCCCCACTTCTCGCTGGCCCCCGCATGCCTAGCGGCCGACGGTAGCGGCTGCCTCGGCTCGGAGCTCGCAAGGTCGTAAAGCGATACACGGGGGCCAGCTACTAATTAGACACAACGTTTCACGACGCACCCGCAGTGACGCACTCTCCTCACCGCCTTCGTACGCAGCGGTCGAGATGGCTGCAGCGTCCCAGGAAGCGACGCAAAGCGAGAAGCGAGCTTATTTTGTTTGCCAATTATTTGTCGACTGAGACAGGTTCCCGCGACCCTCCGCTACTTCGTCCCCCCCCCCCCCCCCCCCCCCCCCCCCCTCAACTACCGGGGGTGTAGTCGAGAAATCGGTACTCGTATCGCTCGGCGCCCGTTAGCGCTTGGCGCGCGCGTTATCCGAGCGGGGCGCCTCCCGCGGTGTGGTGGGCGCTGCTTCTACACTGCGTAGAGCTAGCAGGGCTGGGTGACGCCGATGAATGACGTCGCGTGGATGGGCCCGTCAGACGCGCCGCTAGGGGTTGTGCCCCGCCGCTTGGTCTCCTCAATTGCGTGCAACTCGGGCAGGGTATGTCGGCTCACGACCTACACGAATGTGCGCAATGGTAAGCCATGAAAATAAGACAGCTTTAACTATATACGTTTCCAGATTGATCACCAAGTCGCTCCGTATATTTCCAGTGGAATCTCGACGATTCGAACTCGAATAGTACGGCGAATTTCTTCAAAGTATGTATAGTTCACATCAATGCCTGCCTTCCCCAAATTCACAAGTTTTTTGACTAAACCACAGCATCAGTTTAGTAAACAGGACGGTCGTGTTGAGTTCGGATTAGCGAGCTATTTTTATCTTTCGCTTTGCAGTTGTACCAATGTTTTCGTCGTCTGTTCGTGACGCGATCCTAAGCAGCATTCGGGATATTGTGCCGAAGGGCAGTTTTGCAACGTTCCTTGTGCCGAACTGGGTGCGACTGCGGCGTCATCCCGTGCACTGCACGCATTTTACGCGGTCGGTGCCGAGGGCGAGGCGCGCCGGGGCCGGGGCCATTAGCGGGGGGCATCTGGCTGGTTCGTGTTTTTCGGCTGCGGCGGCGTCAGGGGTGAAACGGTTGGCCGCGATATTTCGGCCGCCAGCGCGTCCTGCTGGCCAGCGCCTCCGCCGCCGCGGGAGATCGGCTTGGCCGCCGAGACCAGCAAGGGCGGATGCGTCGTCCAGCGGTCGGTGGCGGCAGCGAATTGCGTTCCACGCGGAAGAGCGGCACCGAACTGTTGCTGCTGCTGCCGCCTCGGCGCGATCGTCGGGGCTGAATGCTTCCGCTTTCACGAAGACGACGAAAGCAAAGCAAGGCGGCGTCTGTGAAATCGGCTAGTTCAACAAAGTGCTTCTTCGCTGAACAAAGTGAAATTGCGAATTCTGGGATTTAACGTCCCGAAGCGACACATGGGCTATGAGGCATGACGTAGTGGTGGGCTCCGGATTAATTTTGACCGAAATTCGGCCGCCGCAGCCGAATTTCGACGGATGCGAAACGCAAAAGTAGCCCATGTGCTGTGCTATATCAGCGCACTTTAAAGAACCCAAAATGGTCCAAATTAATCCGGAGCCACCGCGGCCAGTATCGAACCCGAGTACTCCGGCTTAGTAGCCGAGAACGCTAACGACTGAGCCATTGTGGTAAGTGAGACTTTTTGAATGAAGGTTTTGAATTGGTTTTTTAGGAATGGAAGCCGCAGTTACTGTCTCAGTTCTCGTTGGCGCCACAACGCCTTGATGGAAAGCATGAAGAGGGAGTGAAAGAAGAGAGGGAGAGAGAAAATGTGTCGTAGTGGGGGGCTAAAAATAATTTCGACCACCTGGGGATCTTCATAGTGCACTGACATCGCAGGGGCGCACGGGCGCCTTTTGCGTTTAGCCTCCATCGAAATGCGGCCACTATGGTACACTAGACAGACACAATATACATCAGCCTTGCATACATGCCTTGTCTCTACTTGATGAAACAAGCTTATGACCTTATGACCAGCCGCCGTGGCACTGACAGCGTTCATTTGTTGAGTGCCTTGTCAGCTGCGGCCACATTATCCCTGCAAACTTCCCAATACTAACCGCCCACCTGACTCTCGACGCCCCTGCTACGCTTACCTGCTTTTGGAACCAACTTCGTTGCCCTTAGCTACCGCGGGCTGTCTTTCCGTTGCATTACAAGCCCCGCCCATACCCCATGTCTTCTTGATTTCGACTAGGATGCCGCTAACTCGCGTCTGCTCCCAAATTACATCAAAATCATCTCGTGCTGAGCAGTCTTCTACAACCCCCGATTCTTGGCTGATCCTTTATGCATAAAGGCCGCCGCGGTGGCTGAGTGGTTATGGCGCCTCGACTGCTGGCCCGAAAGACGCGGGTTCGTTCCAGGCCGCGGCGGTCGAATTTCGATGGAGGCGAAATTCTAGAGGCCCGTGTACTGTGCGATGTCAGTGCACGTTAAAGAACCCCAGGTGGTCGAAATTCCCCGGAGCCCTTCACTACGGCGTCTCTCATAGCCTGAGTCGCTTTGGGACGTTAAAACTCCCGTAAACCAAACCAATCCTTTATGGATACGCGCCACTATACGCTTGGAGAAGAACGACGATAGGCAAAGTTCTGCAAGTATCTTGAGATGCATCTTGCATGTTATTCCACTAATTTGCGTGTGTTTAAACGAGGAGCGCGATTGACGAGGCTTAGCTAATGGCAACAGTGAAGACAGTGAGGGCAGTTATAAGAGATGAATCAGATATATGCATGGGTTGGGGTGCAGTAGAGAAGTATTGCCTGCTGATATCTGCTTCCGAACGCGATTCAGAAGGTCAGCTTTTTTTCAGGCACGTCCCTGCTGAGTAATTATTAGCATCTGTTGACATGCACGCAATGCGACTTTTCCGGTCTACGCAGTAATACAAGGATAGGCGTATAAAACACACGCAAAAAAAAAAAAGCCGAGGGAGCACTTGTGTAAGGTCTCACGGCAGTCGTTTGACAGCGAGAGTACCGAGTAGAAAGCTAGTATTTGCGCGCGCAGACACACCCTCCATTGCGTTTCAGTCCTTTACGACACCGCGAGGATATATACGCCTCGTGTGACGAATAGACGGACTCCAATGATACATCGCAGAGTGTCACTTGAATGGCTGCTTCAGAACAGAAGTGGCCGTGAAATCAAGAATATATATACATGTAGTCTACGCTTGGAGCCTGTAGAAATAGCCTAGACACATAACACAGGGAAAAATAAGGTCCTGAAACGAGGCCAGATTCCTTCGCAAGCGTGAAATTGCTGTCGCGGGTTATAATAATAATAATAATAATAATAATAATAATAATAATAATAATAATAATAATAATAATAATAATAATAATAATAATAATAATAATAATAATTGGTTTTTTAGGGAAAGGAAATGGCGCAGTATCTGTCTCATATATCGTTGGACACCTGAACCGCGCCGTAAGGGAAGGGATAAAGGAGGGAGTGAAAGAAGAAAGGAAGAAGAGGTACCGTAGTGAGGGCTCCGGAATAATTTCGACCACCTGGGGACATTTAACGTGCACTGACATCGCCACTGCACACGGGCGCCTTAGCGTTTTGCCTCCATAAAAACGCAGCCGCCGCGGTCGTGTTCGAACCCGGGAACTCGGATCAGCGCGGGTTATGCAAGCTGCACTTTCATTTGGAGCTACTGAACGACCAGCCAAAACGAAGCGCACGGGGTGTGCAATCTTCTCAGTAGCTGTCGACGTAAAGTAGAAGCCGCATTTCTGGAAATTAACAAAAAAAAAAAGGGGGGGGGGGAGGGGGAATGATATAGCGGTGTGCGAATGTTCGAAATTTTTGTATAGCGAATCGATATATCCTATTCGATTCGCAGAACGAATAAAATAGTGCATGTTCAAAATTATTCGAAACGAATCAAATCAGATTTTCGTTTTCGAATAATTGGCGCGAAGTTCGAATGGAGTACGAGTAGATTTTTTTGACGCACTGCATGCTGCTCTAATTGGTCAGTGCGGGAAGGTGGGTTCAGCGCCGTTACGCGTGATCCACTCATCTGGCGGTGTTTCTAATGCCCCTGGATATATCCTTTAATAGTGGGTAATGCTACAGGGTTTAGCGAAATTTAACAAACCCTGCCTTCATGTCTGAAATGGGAGGCCGTGGCTTAAATTCTCGTCCCTCTTACCAACTGAGATTTGGCGCTCATTCGATCGTTCGCAGAGTACCCGGGTTCGACCCCGACCGCGGCGGCCGCGTTTCGATGGAGGCGAAACGCAAAAAGGTGCCCGTGTGCTGTGCGATGTCAGTGAACGTTGAAGATCCCAACGCGGCTGAAATTATTCGGAGCCCTCCAGTACGGCACCTCTTTCTTCCTTTATTCTCTCACTTCCTCCTTTATCACTTCCCTTACGGCGCGGTTCAGGTGTCCGCCGAGGTAGTGAGACAGTTACTGCGCCATATCCTGTCCTCAAGAAACCAATTTTTCAATTTTCGTTCGCGGCCATCAGTAGCAAACGGTAGTTTTCCTATATGCGTATGGCTTGACGGTCACAGCCTTCGTACACTTACTTCGTGTGTGCGTGTGTGTAACTTAGTGGAGCTCAGCGTTGCGTAATTCGACAGGTACAACTTTTATTTCATGCCTTATAGCTCCGCGCTGTTCCTGCGTGAATATTCAAATAACTAGAAAATAATCGCAAAAATATCCGGTTCATATTCGACTCCGTTCTTGACTACATTATTCGTATTCGATTCAGTAGCAATCCTAGCCAATTCGTATCTGTATTCGAGAGCTCATACAGTACCCAATTCGCGGGTCAAGCTGTCTACATAACATTAAAATGCAGTTGCGTACAGTTCTTCGAATTCCACATACAGCAATCTATTCCAGGGAAAGCGCATCTGCAACCGAGTGAAAAATGAGAATGAAGATGTAAGCGCCCTCGCATGTCCTGTGTGTACTAATTAAGGCTGCGCTGCGGTGGTAAATGTAGCATTACTCTGTAGGAAACATGCACACGGCAAGCTTTCCACCGTTAGTTCCGAGGAACTGGCAGTTAGTTGCACCGGCAAGAGAAATGGAGTACGTACTCGATGAACGGTGCAAATTTCAAGCAGCGGAGTAGCACGACTCGCCCTTCTTCAACGAAGAAGAAACGCAGACCGTCCTCGTGCAACGCGCTCCGAAGAAGAACGCAGCCGTATAGGAGGAGCCCATGGAGTCCCAGTTCCCGCAGATGCGTCCGTTCGCCGCGGTCTTCGTGGCCGCCTCGCTGTGGTCGGCCGCGTCCGGCGACGAGCCCCGCGAGTGGTACCAGGGCGACATCAGCCGCGTGCCCGACTACCACCTGTTCCCGAGGCAGCCGCTGAACGCGGTGGGCAAGACGCTGCTGTTCGCCTGCTCGGCGGCCACCCGGGACGCGGTGCGATTCCGCTGGCGCGTCGAGCACCCGGCCAGCGCGAACGTCTCGCTCAGCTCGCGATCCCGCTCCATCTACCTGGAGCGCGGCCGGGGCTTCTACGTCCGCGACTCGCTGCTGCGCCTCTCCTCCTCCGACTCGGCCCACGACGGCGTCGTGCACTGCAAGATCCTCGAGCCCGGAGAACGGCGCCGAGCAGACGCACATGCGCGCAAACTACTCGGTGCTCGCCGAGCTGGGCGTCGAGTCCTGCTCGCGCCACACCTTCTGCCACCGGGACCGGGCCTCGTGCGCGCTGGACGAGAGCCGGGGGCTGGTGTGCCGCTGCCTGGAGGCGTTCCCCCCGCCGCGACCCCTACCACGGCGTGTGCTACGCGGGCTCCCGGCTGGGGGACGCGTGCGTCTTCGACCACGAGTGCGCGGACCAACGACTCGTGGTGTCAGGACGAGGTGTGCGCCTGCCGACCCTCCTTCGTGCGCGCCGCGGGACACTGCCTGCCCACGGCGAGGCTGGGCGAGCCGTGCGCGCAGGCGCGCTGTCCCGGCCGACACGCGCACTGCGTGGGCGGCGTGTGTCTCTGCGACGCCGGATTCCGCGACGTGGACGGCGTGTGCGTGTCCGAGGCTGCCGCGGTGGCCGAGCCTCGCACCGCGCACGCCGGCGAGCGCGCGATCACCGCGCTCCGCGTCGACTCATCGGCGTGGGCTATGCTGGTGGCGTTCTGCTTCCTGCTGGGGCTGGTGGCGCTCTACCACACCCTCATCGACAAGCGCCACCGCAAGGTCGTCGCCACGTCGGCTGCGCTGAGCGTGACCGAGTCTCGGTAGCGCTAAGGATGGAGCAGGGATGGATGCTCCATCAGCGTTGGACTCGCTGGATGGGGCGGCGCGCTCGTTTTCTTCGGCGCTTTGTTCGCCCTAACGAGCAGTGAGAACAGAAGATCATCAAGAGCGCATTGCCTAATCGGAGCTCCGGATTCTCTAGGAAGAAATGAATGAAGTAATAAATTTGCAACGAAAGGTATGTCGTCCGGTTTGTTGAACTGAGGGTGTTAAGTAGGATTCGGTTTCAGCAGATACAGTGTGCTCCGTGTGCGGTTTAATGGAGGAGATTAAGAAAAAGTTAAGAAAGGGCGTTAATTCTGCGGCACGACTCGCTGTATTTGCTGTTTCAGCGTGCTCAAATTCTGCTTGTGAACCGATGCAAAATAAAGCGCGAATGTCTACTTGAGGTACTCAACTGAATCCCGCACCTATTTTAAACCGACGCCGTATCTGCATTCTGGAAGCTGAGATATGCGAGATTTGAGAGACCTAGGATAGCTAGGAGATGAAAACTTCGCTCACCAGACTTCCGATAAAGTACACATCTGTGTTGACTGTGAGAGAACTTAATGACTGAGACGGAATATTATTAGTGGTTTTTGAGGAGCGGAAATGGCGTAGTAACGGAAACGGTCAGGTGTGCATTGCACTGAAGGCCGCTGCGCCAAAGACGACGCGAATTATCGTGCGCTGCAATTGTTTGTACAAGTACTTTCGGGCCCGGCACTGCACTTATTACTATGGAAGCAGCGCTGGGGTTTCTACCGGAAAGCAGCGCGGTATTTTCCACAGAACAAGTCTATACCACAAGGAGGAACTCTTGACGGGCTCGTGTATCTGATATACGTTCCTGTCCGAGTCACTCCGGTCGCAAAGCGCGGGTGTGGCGCTTCGATGCCAATCTCCGCCGTTGACGGTGCATACATGGACAGGCCGTCAAATTCTATTACTGGCAGGCATCAAGCTACAGGAATTTACTCCAACATTTGAGATTAACGAGGAATGTATACGCCGAACCACACAGGAACCTAAACAGGGAGCAAGAGTTCATTTTAAGGATATTGCAATCGAATACTTATATAAATCCTGTCAAACTCAGCTATATGTTTCCAAATTCGTATGATCCGCACTGCGCCTTCTGCGGTGAAGTGGCTGGCACATACCTTACGGTATGGGCATGCCAGAAAAAAACCCAGCTATACCAAGAATCAATAACCCAACAACTGAGGACTGGGAGACGGCGCTGTCCAACTCACATTCGGACGACCAGCATTCGCTGGTGAACCGGGCAAGAGCGGCAGCAAAAGCCAATGGGCTCCTGGAATGAGGGCCCGCCCAAACATTCTATGCATAAAATGTTTCTCTCCCTCTCTCTTTCTGAGTGGTTATGGCGCTCGGCTGCTGACCCGAAAGACGCGGGTTCGATCCCGGCCGCGGCGGTCGAATTTCGATGGAGGCGAAATTCTAGAGGGCCGTGTACTGTGCGATGTCAGTGCACGTTGAAGAACCCCAGATGGTCGAAATTCCCGGAGCCCTTCACTACGGCGTCTCTCATAGCCTTAGTCGCTTTGGGACGTTAAACCCCCATAAACCAAACCAAAAATACCGTATCATGGTATGGTATGGTATGGTATGGTATGGTATGGTATGGTATGGTACTGTACTGTACTGTACTGTACTGTACTGTACTGTATGGTATGGTATGGTATGGTGTGGTATGGTACGGTGTGGTATGGTATGGTATGTCCTTACCAGAGGGTCTATGGATTCAGTATGAGGTCCCCCCCGACTGAATATTAGTTGTCACCACCCTTCATGAACGGCGCATCCAGAGACACACTGAGGGCGGCTTCAGGTGAGAGCCCTCGGTCAGCAGCCAGCGAGGCAGGCCGCGCGTCGCCCAGCTGCGCGCGTTCCGCGACGGCCACTCGGCGGCGCCAGTGCGGCGCGCCAGTTCCCACCGCGTGTTGTGTGTAGGCAAGCTGCGGCCGTCAGGCAACCGGCGGACTTGACGAGCCGCTCCTCTGACGGGCGACCGGCGGCGCTGAGGAGAGCACGCAGGGGCCAGGAGGAGGAAGGGGGCCTCCGCTCACCCATTTAATGCAATCCATTACATCCACCTGTTCGAACCCCCGGACTCATTACGGAACCCTTTGGGGGAATCGTTTAATTGAATTTTCCTTCCTCGTGTGATGCCCTGACGGCAGCGACGCTGTCGTTCGGCTCGCGTATTCTCTTCCCGTAGCTCGTTCACTGCACCCTTCCGCCGGCTCCCCTGCCTCTTTATTTCGCTTTTCCTTGCCACCTTTCGGGCTTAGCCGGGGCCCATTTGTTTTTCATTTTATTTCTTGATTTTCGCCTCCTTCTTTCAAGAGCGCTGCGTCCTTCCAGAGCTATAGCGCATGAAGTGGAAGGGCTCCTCCAGAAATAATTTGGATCGTTTATGTCAGAGGGCAGATACAAACCAGTTGACGGTGCTTATCCGCAGCCTGGAATGTTTCGTTTTGGTAGTTTCCGCATATTCATCGCATCGGTGATGTAAGTTTAAAGAAGTCAAGCACGAAGTGTACGAGTACCAATACCAGTGGGCGCTTGCGCACGTCTATAATTACTAATGCTTTATTAATATAAAATAACAGTTTAAGCTGCCTCGTAAGCTAATACACTGTATTGTACTGTTGGGATGTCTGCGCATTCGAATCTAGGCTTTCATTTGCCAAGCAGCTGAGCATTAACATATTTAAGCTTGTTAACAGTGGCTCGGGTGGTAAGTGAAAGACAATATGGGGATGATGGCGATTAATTATATTGGCACGATGACAACTTGGCCAAATAGCGTCGTGGCTAACGTGTCTCGGTCTACTCGAGGTGGAGGCAAAGGCGTATTTTCTCAAACATTTCAGCCCAGAGAAAACCAGCGGAGAGCGCGTGCCATTTGGAAAGCCGTCGGATACCCGACGACATGGGGATCGAACCTCGAACCTCCTCCGTAAGAGGCGAGCTGCATGGCACATGAAAAATAGCTGTGGTCATTAGAAAGGCATGTTATAAACGGATTACACTGAGCATCAGATGTAGCATTTATAGGTATTCGCATTATATTTGAGCAGACAGTGCGCCTTGGTGCTGAAGAATGAGCCAAAAGCAGCTTCGCTCACTGACTGCGTTGCTTAGTCGTCTTTCAGTCTAAACGGGCCTCACCGGTGCCGTATTCCTCACGAAAAGACGCTTCATCTCTGTTCTCGCAGTTTTTCTCAGCTTCAGTGTGTCGCGAAACTTTAGAGGCTGTGTGTAATTCATAAGCGTATTCGTGCCGCTTAAAGGGGCTCTGAAACGCCTTCCGAGGAGAGCACATTAACTCAATTAATCACTGCACTGTGTTGCCATGAAAACCAGAGCCAAATAATACTCTTCTACACGCAGCAGACGACCCACAATCACGCGTCAAAGTTGGCGAGCCCTTCCCGGCGACTTTTTCATGCTCGCGCCCTCCTCCGTCCCCCGCATCTGCGTAGACAAGGTGAGAGGTGGCCATTGGTTAGATTCTTTCAGACGTCAGGCAGCTACCGTGGCCGCGGCCAATAAGCCGCTTAGCTCCGGCTGGTCGGGAAGCTCCGCTCGCAGAGGGTGGTCGGCGATGGAGCGCCCACCTTCCAGCGTGCAAAAAGTGACGAGAGGAGAGGGAAAGGCGCGAAGACGCTGAAATTCAAATTTTGACTACAGATAACCCAGTTTCTACAAAGCGCATGTAAAAAATTCTTGCTGGACACTATTCGTAAAGCGGCGTGCTTCAATATCCCAGACATGCCGCAACTTTATTAGAGCCCCCTTCACAGCCCCTTTAAGTGTCGTGTCTTTGAGCAGCGACTCGATGTTTCGTACACGACGGGCTGGAAACGTGCTGCCGCAGCCTTTTTTGGGACTATGGCCGACAAAAGCAACGGTCCAAAGCACAAATGGTTTTTGTCACCATGTTGGTTCCGCAAACCTGTTTGAAATCTTGTTAATATTTGCGGGCTTTCTGAGATGGATAGCGTCCGCGTATAGGGCAGTGGACGATCGCATATTAGGAAAGACAAAAGTGGCCTCGGACGTTCGGACACTGCTACTTCTACGGTTTTCTAACGAAACTCCCGGCTCGTTTGTACACAACCCTTACAAAATGGTCTATAGACAGTCTATAGACTTCTTAGAGACTATATTGCCTTCCTATAGATATTTCTCTCTATCTATCCAATGTCTATAGACTGTTTATAGAGAAAAGTCTACTAAAAGTGTATGGCCATAAATCTATAGATTGTCTATATACTGTCTATGGGGTTTGTATTGTCTGTAGACTGTTCTCTAGGGTGTGTCTATACATAGTCTATAGACTTTATAGACAGAAGTCTATTTACAATCTATAGACTGTCTAAAGAAATTTGTGCAAGGGAAGAACTGGGAGGCAATTGCAAAGGTGGTTGCGGGGTGCATGGTTCCGGTGATTTCTTGACCACGAACTTGGCCACGCCAGACCTTTTCCAGCCGCGCATACTTATGCCTTCCGGTTTGCCGCGAAACGTCCACGTCGTCCACCAACGGTAGACAGACTGTCGGGAAACGGCAGCAAAAATGAAGTTTGGCACGTTGACAGCCAGAGTATCGGCGTCCGTTCGACCAGGGCGGTAGCGGTGTTCATGACCTTCTGGTCTCTCCTCTCTTTCTTTACTTCTCAATGCCTTGCAGCGGGCAGACTAGCCCTCGTGCCTCGCTAAAAAGCGCGGACGTGTCTGTGGAGAGCTGCCAGAACGAAAGCACCGACGCGCTCCAAGTTCCTCGTGGTCCGCGTGCCACCTGTTTTTTGTACCTTTATACATTTCCTTCGGCTCCTGAAGGCGCTTGCTCCCGTTTCTCATTGGTTTGGGACAGGACAGGGGGCGCAGTCTGAGCGATCGCTGCCTTTTTCCGCTCACGCTTGTTAGGCGCGACATATTTATTCATGCTATTCATGTGTGTGCCGCTCGCGTTTTCTGACTGAACGCCCGGGCGTGTGCGTCAAAGTGCGCTCAGCGGCGGCGGCACTCGCGTCTGGGCGGAAGGAAGGAAAGGGAAAGAGAGAGAGAAGGAACCGATGCGCCGCGCTGATGAGGGCGCATGAACAGCGGTGGCATAACGATGAGCGAGCTCCCGCGCGAGACGCGGCAGCAGCAAGCAATTCGTCTGGATGACACGGAAGCGCTCCTGAAAGCTCGGAGACGCGTTCTGGGCAACGATTCCGACCGCAAAGCGCCCCCCTCCATCCCCACCCGCGCGCGTTGTTTCGTTGCGGAGGTCTCCATCATCGGTTCTGGTCACTCCATCTAGAGCTGGGCAGCGCGGCGGCGACCTACTTTGTTTTGGAATCTGCGGCAACGGTTCGATACTTCTTGGCCAATATCCTCGGCAGTGTGTTGTGTATTCGAACCGTGAGGCCAGGGGGCGAGGGCGGTTTGGAGGGAGGACAAGAAGCCCAGCTGCGCGGGGTTTTCGGGATCAATGCCGACGGCCTCGGCGTATTAGGTGCACGCGGATGTGGTTACTTTGTTAGTTTGCGGGCCCTATATATACAGTCGACCGTCTGGATGGAAACCGGGCGCAAGCGCTTCTGCGTCCCGACAGGCGCGCGCTCTTCCATAGTCAATTCGGTGCTTGACTCGAAAGGTTATACCGCGAGCAACTGTATTACGCTCGACGACGTTGTCTTATATTGTTCGCCCAAAGTCCGTGTTTGCGATCCCCGAGTGACGTGCGCAGTCGAGAGAGGCTTTTACGGCATAAGAGGAGGCGGGACGGGGTCGAAACAAGAGGGACAGGGGGGGGGGGGGGGAGGGGGGGGGGGCAAGGAGAGGTCAAGAAAACGAGTTAGTCGCTTTTACGTCAAGTACTTCAACCACTGCCGAACTGTCCGTGCACCTGGCGTATCCTTCGGGAAGATGGACTGTCCTCGGACGCTCGAGCGCTTCCAAAAGTAGGTCTTCGGTGGCGTTAAGATCTTCTCCAGCCACGGCAACCGCGGCAGTAACACTGGTTTAGCTTAACAGAAGTGGCACCTAACGCTACACGCTGAACACGAATACACCTGTATGGAAGTAAAAAGTCCACTATCCTGTAGCGCAATCCTTTCATATAAAGGAGGGTGCTCTATAGGGCAGCTTACCCTCCTTTACTCCTTACTGTTTAGATTGTAGCTGCTCGAATTTTGCTCGTTCATATTCGAAACGTGACTCGCAGAATAGAAAATATGTCTTCACAAAAAAAGCTTCCGGCAGTGGACCTTCACAATAGGCTCTAAATTTCGGTGGAAAGATGTGTTACTGCAGACTATGTGCAGCGGTTTGTTGGCGGCGCAGCATTATTTGTGATGTTCAAATAACTATGAAATTATACGAAATATACTTTCGTTCCGCTGAAATCGGATCCATTAGCGATAATTTTCCCGCGGTTCCGTCGTTATTGAATGTGAAAAGATGTAAGCGAAACGAAGGAAACCATGCGTGTGTCAAGTGCGACATCTGAGATTAAATGTGTTAATTAAATTTTTTCTTCAGGCAGCTCACGGCGAGATTCCAAGTCATTTATTATTTTTTTTTTTTTTGCCGAGAGCAGCCGGTGCATGTTACTGCAGAAGGTGCTTTCATGTGGGGGAAAAATATGAATAACATAGAAAAAGTAGGAGATGGAAAAATAAAAAGGCAGAACATATGAAGGACAAAAATCAAGAAAAAGGAAATAAGGAAATGAAGAAAGAAGGAAAGAAAGAAAGAAAGAAGGAAATAAGGAAAGAAAGAGACATTCATTCGTCTCTGCTGCGCAGAGTTTACCTGAAAGCATTTTGTGATACAGATACGAATAACCTCATTTCCGCTAATTCGAACGCTGGGTACATGTGGGCCAAATACAGGCGCCAGTGAGCCCCCTTTTTTTGCGCCAAAACCGCAGGTAGTACATGACGTAGAGCGCAGGAAAGAAGCACTGTGCGGATAACGTGCACCACATCTTGCATGCAGCGCGGCGCGCGCGGTTAGCATACCGGTTGTCCCTGCACTTATCCACGAGCGCGCGCGCGCCAAAACCGCAAAAAGGAATTCTTCCGCCAGGGCCCCCCACCCTCCTGGGATAATCCGGGCACACGGCGTGTGAATACAGAGGGAATTCCTTTCGGCACGGAACCCCCTCTTGAACCATGTGCTGGACCTGTCGTGCGCGGAGAGCGGCCTCCGGCGTTTCCCCCAACGTAAACGGGCGGAGGGTGCCACACGCCAACTAGAGTTGTCGTGTTTGCGTTGCTGAACAGTGGTGCTGCTATTCTCCGCTAATCGTTGAGCGAGGTTTGCAGAATTTCTGTCTTTCTTATTCTTTTTCTGGGTAGCGTGCTAACGTTACCTACGCTGAAAGCTTCAATTCGTCAGACGAGTTCCTACTTTAGACTTCTAATGATCGTACGTGCGGCTTCTGGAGTTGCCGAAGTATCGGTGCAGACCGCATTGGAGATGTCGACTGCGCTGATGTAGGAAGGCTGCGAAGTGATGAGCAGCGACGAGCGCATCAATCTGCAGTTTTTCTTTACGCTTTATTATTTTTTTTTTTTTGCGAAGACGCCCGCGGCATTCTTGTGTGCTGTTCCCTCTTGTTGTGTTCCCTAATGCCTGCAAATAGGCGCATTTCTTGACACTGTCAATACATGTGTCCTCTTTGAAACGATTCGAAGTGCTGCCTTCACAAGAATGCATGGGCTTCCTCTCCGGTGGCCTCAGACCCCCCCAGAAAAGTCGCGTAAGGGCACCACCAGGTCCTTCGCAAACGCTTGGCTTTGCGGGGAGCGCGCAAAAAAAAGGAAAAGCGGCTGCAACGCGTATTGCTTCATTGTGCCTAAGGAATTTTTCCCCTGCACCCGTCTGGCCTTTGTGGGACCAGCGGCACTTGCACCCCACCCCCTGTCTTTTGATCGTCTCCCTCTTTCGGCGAGGGACGGCTTCCTTGAACAGCCGGCAGGGGGCCGTTGTGCAGCGGCCCTTTGCGAAGGACCCCAAGGTAGTGGAAAATACGCATGTTTCCTCGTGGAGAGTAGCGAGAATTGGAGGGGGTATTCAACTATTGTTTTGGACGTCGAAGCTCCGCTTCTGTTGGGATAATAAAAGAATGCAAATGGACACATCGCCAAGAACGCATTCTAGGACAAGATTGGCCGACAGGCATCTGTTGACGACAGTCGACAAACTTAGTGCCATGCTGCCGCCCGAAGCCCACTGTAGAGTTTCAGACGTGGGGGTGGATTCATGTAAATGTTGGATGGTGGCAATATTCGCATCATAGGTTTTGCCGCCCATGGTCAAGTCACTTTATTAATAAAATGTTTGGGGAGCACTTGGCTTTAACTGAGACGACCCGTAAAGCACCGTGAGAGGTTGAGAAGTTGAGCTGGGTTGCAACGCAGGAATTCGCAAACAATGAATCCGCTCAAAATGAAACTTCGTGGACGGGAAGGAATATGAGGACAGGTGAAATATCTCAAGATTGTTTGCAGTTCTGTCCTTATACGTCGTTACGCTGCAATGCTTCGATCACCACGAAGAACGAAGGAAAATATTACGGGTCCTGATAGGGTTGCGAGTGGCAAGTCCCACCGATACCAGGACATGCCGGTCTTCTTGGATGCCAGCTAGCGTTAACTGGCTTCACTGCAACGCACTTGACATCCCAGTGGTGTCATCGACACTGCTGGCTTTACGAACAAATTAAGCGCGACATCCCCAGACGCCTCGAGGCTTTCTAATTCGAATACGTACTCGAAGAGGGCGTTTCGAGGATCTTCACTGCGGACAAGATGGCAGTGAACGGCGCTCCAGGTTGGCTCCGGCTTCCAGTGTCTCTAGCTCCGGGACGCCGGCCCGCGAAGGAATTAGGTTTTGAGTAGACGACGCACTCTGGCGCTGTTCGGCCGACCCTTCCGGCGGCAGCGGCCAGAAACAAACACAAAAGGGCCAAGAAGACCGTCGGCCCCTCGGACCCCCTGGCGGCCGGCCGGGGGAGCGGTGTCCCCCCTCGCCCGCGGAGAGAAGGGCCTCGCCGACCGGTATCCCTTCCCCGACAGCAGCCGATGCATGCCGGCGCCATTGTGGCCGGCCCCCGAGAGGAACGGCAGCCACCGACCGTGCTGCGTGCCGGCTGCGCTGCTGCCCGACCGCGCCAGCCATGTAGAGGCAGTTTGTTCCGCGACGCCCGAGTGCAGCCCAGAACCCGCCTGCTGGCTACGGCCAAGTCGCGTCCCTCTGCCTCCAGCGAGAAGAAGGCCCCCAGCTCCGACAGGTTCGATTCCGCCTGCCCCCGAGATTTTCCTCTCCGGGGGCAACCAACTCCCCGCCGAGAGACGCCGCCTCCGGGTTCTCGTCGGCCGCTGACGGACGCTGTCGGCGGAGCGCCACTCAGTGCTGCCTCGCGGTCGGTGCTCGCGTGTGCGCGCTTCTTTTCCGTGGACGACGACGAAGACTTCGACCCCTTGGCGCGCACTGCATTGCTACGGTTGCGTACGGGGGGTGCAGCGGTGTGCAGTGTCGCAGCCGTCTCTCGGAGGACCTGTGTTACGCTCCCTCGGCGCTCTGTGACTGGATAATCGCGTGCATCGTCGTCGGCCGCAGCCGTGGATTGCAGGCTCCAGTTCCTCACCGGCCCGTCCCTGCGCTGTGTTCAGTGTGCGTTCCCCGTGTCGAACCCCGGAATACGTGCCGTGCTCACTGTTGAGCGCGCCGCGACGAGGCCTGATTGCATTTTCTCTCCCACGGAGCAGCAACAGGTGCGCGTAAGCGGCGGCTGTGGCTTCGGCGTCGCCCGCCTCTTTCCTCGAGCGTGTTTTTTTTTTAGGTGTGCACGTTGTGGTCGTCGCGATATTCCGATGAGAGAGTCTGCGGGACCTGCGAGTCGGGCCTCCGCCGCGAGTCGCGTTCTCCACGCGGAGGAAGTGTGACTACCCACCGCGATTGACTGAAGGCCGAGTCGTCGCCGACGCTCCGGGATTTCCGTATAGAAGAAGCCCGGCCGCCGGAAACTCCGGGGCGTTCATGCCCTAGCCATGAATGTCCTCAACAGGCTTCTTGGAGCAGCCGCTGGAAAGCAAAAGTAAGTGCATAGTGTGTCGGTTTCCTCAAGTGGCAGTTGAGGACTATAGTACACCGTTGCATCAGCTGAGGATCTTTGTAGAAACATTTGCCTAGAGTCGGTTGTTCCTGCAGGTGCTCAACGCGTAGACACTGTCGGATTCTTTTCGTGGCGGGATAGAATAAGACGGCACGTACCGTGCTCGGCACATTCCTTTGACGGGAGTGTTGGGTTAATTGACGCCGGCGTTTGTGTCGTGCGTGTTGGATTGCGGGCTGATACGCGTTGATGGACCACCATCAAGGATTCTGCGACCGATTGATCATACGAACGCGTACGCCGTGTCGTTGGTAATGCGCGACCGTTGCCTTATAACCCAGTTCTGCCCCGATCAGCGCTATCTATCAATTCTGAATGCCGACTTCGTTGGCGGCTCGCTGGGAATGACAATTACTCCAAGCTCAATGCCATCGCTGGAACACGCCTCAGGAAGCCGTTTCCAGGTCATGCAGTACCTCGGCGCAGTCTTGACGGGGGCAGCCCATGGAAACGGCATTACCGAGTGACTGACTCATCGTAACGCACGCGTTTTCGGCCTAAACGTTTTTTCACGGAATACTAGTCATTGCTCATCAGTCCCCGCTAGTAACTTTACCTGCCAGAAGAACGGAAAGTTGGGTGAGCTGCTAGTGGTCGTAGAATACGTCGAAGAAACGGAGAATAGCGCCTGTCCTATCTTGCCCCGGTGCCGCCTTGGTTTTAGCGGAATGATTATCTATGCTTTTAAATCATGACAAATGTGATAGAACTACGAAAAAGCCTCATTATTTACTCACGTGTATTAAGGTCAATAACTTATCGTTATCCGAAGCGGCTTGAAGTAATGGGGTGCGCTACTGAGTGTCTATCGATAAGCTCCGGCATACACTTATTATAGGGGAACTATCTGCCGTCGTCTTCCGTAAAATTCACTCGTCGGTACAAGGAAAGGTTTTTTTTTACATTTCAGTGGCGTAGGTTGCTGCGGTTTACTGCGCGCTTGTATAGCACGATTCTATTCCCATTATAGTGGGTCACGAAATAAATGTCCGCTTATTGCATGCGTACCGTCGCTATGGGAATGAGAAAGTGACGGTGGAAATATGGGGATAGATAACAACCGTGGCGGCGCAGAAACTCGTGGCAGTGTATAGATGTCAGCACATTCACATGGCATCCTCGGTCTTGAATGTTTAACGCGGACCCGCGATAGATTCTCGTGTCGTGTAATGGTGCAATTTAAATACGGCACGCCTTCGTATTTCTAGTTGCACGCGGAAGTCAGTGGACCCCATTTTGATTTCACCCTGATAACGCCCATAGCACATCGGCATCGCGCGTAATCAGCACGGCTCAGCGTGACGTTGGTACAGTGTGCTTGGGACCCAGCTCTCAGTGTTCTGTGTCTTGGAGCGCATGTATGTTCACAATACGGAAGCACGGGAGAGAAAACAGAGTGCCGCCCCGGAATTGGAACATACCGTCTCCAGCGACCCCTTGCTCATGATTTGGCAATTAACTTCCGCTTGTGTCCCGATCAGTCAACTTCCTTCCGCCACCACTTTTCCGCTCGCCTTCGAGAGCGCCCACAGGTTCACCCAGACCGTGCTGGAATCACATCTCATCGACGTGCGTCGCTGCAACTAATTTCTTCGTGGTCGTGCAGGATCGGTTTTCGTGAGAGCTCCATTAGAGTGGTTGGCATAGCCTCATCAGGCAATGTGTGTGGCCACAATCTGTTCTTAATGACCGCACAGGGCGGCGCCACAGCACTTGCAGCTTCGCGAGGAACAAACAAGCAAAAAGTCCCTTGCCTCGGTTACGTCTCTAAGTCTATTTTTCGACACGAATGTGAAAATTGACACAACTGGCTTTCGCAAAGGTGTTTAACGTCGTGTGGGTCAAAGTTAATTATGCCGAGCGTTTTCCCGCTCCAAGTAGGAAGTCCAGCTCTGTTCCTATCCTCGTGGGGCGGCATGAATTCCCGCGCGAACTGTGGTTATTAAAAAAAAAGGCTTCATAAATAATGATATTCACGCCGAGAGAATTCTTCAGATCGTTTTGTCGACAAGCTACGTGGCGGGTGTATGTACACATGGATTTTTCACGGACTCCGCAAGAGCTTCGCGAGTAACGTATGCGTAGACCCGTGAACGATACTGAGACCACCACCACCCTGATCAATTTTCAACCGCTTTTATACCTCTAATGACGATGTTGCATACGTCGGTTGTTTTCAAGGTGTTTTCCTTTAATCGACTTTAATCTTAAAACATCACGAGTTTCGTTAGTATTAACACAAAAGAGGTTCAAAATGAGAGTGGCGGAAAAGGGAGGTTCCTTATTCCCCCCCCCCCCCACCCGTGTTTACAGTATTTCCAGTGCCAAATCTAACGGAAACGGGACAGTTCAAATGCGAACACCAAAATGCAAAGTTAATGACCCGAGGAGGAGAAGGACCTGATGTTTTTCGGAGAGCTGTTGTCACTTTTTAAAATGCAGTATTAAATCGTCCCCAACTTTTATCTTTCCATTCATCTCGATGGCAAGGCGGGCGAATTATTTGAGACATAACGCATATAACCAATGTCGTAACGTTACAACCTAACAGCGCGAAAGACCTGAAGGAAATGGAAGAATGGAGTGAATGGACAACCAGTCTTGTCTCCTTCCACTCTGCCTGTTCCAGGAATGCAGGGACATAGGAGAGGGACAGAATATTGGGTCCGTACACACTCTGTCTACGTTTAAAAGCTGTCACGTGGCCGCGCATTCTATACCTACATCTTGCTCACAGTTTGGTTGCAGTTCCAACTTCGCTGTTAGCTTTTGAGCTGTTCCATCAACTTTTCATTCGACGCCGGTAGTGTACCTCTCCTCCGCCTCAATTCCGGCCGCGCTTAATGTGCCAAGCGCTCACTCGCGTATGACTGACACGCCGGCGCGCTCGACAGCGTAGTACGCGCCGTGTCCTGCTGCTCCGGCGCGCCAAAGCTCCGTCTCTGCTCCGTACCTCGTCCGCGGCGTGCCCGTGCTGCCGTTGGCGTCGCCTCTCCTCCTCCCCTCTTCGCGGCGTAACTACCGGCAGTGCCTCACATTTTTACATAATGTTTTTCCTGGTATGAGCCGGCCGGCGCATAATTTTCCGTGATCCCGAAAGGCGGCTGCCTCGTCTGGCTGTGCTCGTCTCTCCTCTCCTCCGGCGTATCTGATTGCGCCGGCCCGGCGGCAGCTCACCTGATCGCCCGACCGACCGAGAGAGCCGCGGTTCCCGGGAGGATAAAGAAAACAGGAGCACGGCTCAGTGCGGAACCTGCTTCTTTTGCACGCGCCGTGTATGCTTGGCTGCGTTTATATACGCCGAGGTGCAGGGAATGGTGGCCGGCGGCTTATTACGTTCCCGTCACCCCGAGAATCTGTGGATGGCACAGAAGGGAGGGCGATGGTCTGGCCGCTGGATCATGTTTCCTTAGTAAGCACGCGTTCCTCCCCAACCATCGGGAGCAGCTTCCTAGCGCCGATCGCGCAAAGCACGCGCGTAATACCACGGCCATGGTGAACAGTGGAATCTGACCTAACGTGCACCGGGTCAGTGCGATGGAATGCGAGGAACGGTGCGCCAGACTTCCCGAGACTGGTTGGGTTGTGTGCGCAGCGAAGTGCTCCAGAGGCCACGGGAATGTGGCCCGGTGACGAAATTTATTCAGCCATGGAACCACCGTTCTGTGGCTACAGCAGTCAGGTGGTGCAGAGCACGCAGTCGACGGTTCGATTGCCAGCCTTGGTTTCCGCGTTTAGGTGGAGGCGGAGCACGAAAGCATGGCTGCGATTTCGACGCGTTAAACGAATTCCAGCCGTTCGAAACTTGTCGGGGTATATCACTGTGGCAGGGTGCGCAGGGGTACAACTTTGACGCGCTGAAATTCATTATTGTTTTGCTACACATGATATGTTCCGTTGGGGCTCCGTGATACGTATTTTTTCTTGCTTTTTTTTCTCAACCCCGTAAACACCATTGCACACCTCTTTGAATGAAGACGTGTGTAGGTGTGGCGATGACTGGTGATTTGACGAAAGCAGAATACCCCATTCAAGCACAAGGGTTCGTACTTCGTAACACAATGAATACCGCATCACTGCTTGGAGAAAAAAAAGAAAACACTGCAGGGTATATTTGATGCGTGCGCGGAAGTCCAGCTGCCCTCTTTGTGAATGCGGTCTTCTCACGTTCTCCCTGCGTGCGTCGAATAGAGCGGACAACGGGTGACCTTCACCGTGCGCAAAAGCCGGAGGGGGGGTGCACCGCTATAGCATTACTGTGTCGCGCGCAATGCCCGAGCAAACACGCGCGGTATCGGGTGCGCTGTTTAGCCGATGACGCAGCACGCTGACCGGCGCTCTTCCCGTCACGAGGTGGGATCGTTTCGACGTCGCCCCTATAGATGCCTGTGACAATCGGCCGCGTCGCTCCAGAATGAAATTCTGAAAATAAAAAAAAAGCGGTAAGGAAAAATGAGCTGGAAAGGAAGAGCCGGGATTTTATGAGGCTGAATTTTGATTCGCTGATGTGTTAGAGAGATTGAAGCCGAATGAAAATGTGCTGACGTCGTTGTGAAGGTAAACAGTGCTTGTACTGTCTTGTGGCAGCAGGCTGAAGACACCAGAGGCGTTCTCTTCATGGCGGCTACAGTTTCGCCCGTGATAAAGGGACGCTTGAAAGGATAATGTTGGCAAGGGTGGCAGTGAAAGTTCATTTCAGCTTCGATCGAGAGATCTTGAACAGTGGCGATGCATAACGAGCCATAAAGCATCACCTAGAAACAAGCACCTTTGTCTCTATGCTTTTTACAGAGGCTGTACCTTCTAACACTAGCCCGCAAGGTCAGTGTTGTCTGAAAGCTATAATAAGAGCTTTTCTGCGCGCCTCTCAGTTTGTAGACCTTCAGGGACACAACGAATCAGAGAACGGCAAGTGTAGAGCTATAGTCACTATCGCTTTATTACGTATAATGCATGTCACACAAAAATTTGACAGGGTGACCATGAAACCTGATGCGAGAAAGCTGCGATAACGGTTGGTTTTCCTTCTATGATTACTTTGATGACTTTACTCTAATGAGTGGTTTTACGGGGTTGGTGGAGGCGGGATGGGGAGTGTTTGTGAAGGGCAGCTAGGTTTGCCACGACGTTTTTGAATTCGTTCCGCGGCCGCCTTTTCGTTCTACTGCAGCGCGGGGTTAAGCAGTAACCGCATGAGGCGAAAATTCGCGGCGACACGCCGCGCGATGGCATCGCGCGATGGGCTGAGGGCCGCCGAAGCACTGTCGCTCATCGCGTCGCCCAGGTTCTGGGTTTGCAAAAAATTTCGCCCATCGCCCGGAAGTGCCGTGCGAGACTAGCCAATGACGGTATGCCTTGCGGGTGATTAACTTCCGATCCGTTTTGCGCGCGAAAGTCGATTTTTTTTTTTCCGCGGAGCAACAGCCGACGCATCCCTCACCATGGCAGCTATGCAAGAATTTAATGAAATGCTCATTAATGAAGTTCAAAAGTAAAGGGTGTTGTGGGTATGTCCTACACGCACTATAAGTCGCAAGAGCGCAGGAATGTCGCCTGGCGCCTCATCGCAGCGTCCCTCGGGCGCACTTTTCTGCGTCACGTGACTTTGTGTAGACTAAATATAAAATTATTACGTAAATATATTTTTCAATGTTTTTATTGTGTTTTATCTTGTATGAAACCCTAAGAGCGCTGTTATACGCGTTAATTAACGCAAAATGACTGAACGCTGAAGCGGCCGCAATCGAGCAACACTGAAAACGCGCCGCTTCGACGCCGAGTCCCGTCGCTTCGTGCGGTTTGCGCCAGCGGCAGCGATGGGTGACGGCGGCGTCATCGCGCGACGTATAGCGAAGGAATATCGCCTCATGCGGTTACCGCTTTACAGTCCATGAGTGGCGGCCTTGCGGAGGGTGTAGTTAGGTGGGTTAATGGTGGGCGACGCTTCTGCAGGGTGTAGGATGGGTGTGCATTGGGTGGGGAGGTGACTTTTTAATTGTGTTTCTGGAAGGCGGAGGCTTCACACAGAGAACATTTCCTGCCTTGACACAGATAACCCAGCAGTTTACCCCACTGAGTGCCACTGTTACGGCTATCGCAGTAAAATGATCATTATCTTCTGCCATTGGTTGTGTAAATGTTGGGACATGCTGACATGACAATGGCTAACTGCATTGTACCTTCACCATGATGCCAGAATATGTCGGATGCGACCAAAGCGATCTCCACATGGCGACAAGACACAAATTTTGCTCAACGAAAGTTCAGAAAGAATGTGCCAGTTGCAAAAAAAAAAAAAAATGAACGGAACTGTACATTCTTGACAATATCAAGCCAGTCAAGAGAGAACTATAGGATATTTCGGTGAGGTTAAGCGGTTTATAGCACAACCGTTATTCTGGAAGGCGTATAAGTTTCCATTAACTGTCATGCATATCTCGTGGCTTGGGTATAGGCCAATGAAACCCATGTGGCTGAGGACTTGTAAAGTGTAAATGTGATATCAGCCTTTTCTTTTTTTGCTTTGCTGAAGGAGCAGCACGTCGCAGGCAGTTCGCGGGGACTAAGTGGTCCGTTATAGGGCGGATGTGATAAGTGTGCGACGCGCCGTACCGCTGGGAATGTTTCCATTCTAATCGGTATTGCCCCTACGTTTTTGTTCAGTCCGCGTTCTGTTTAATACCCATAGTTCTTACCAATGGTAAGAGCAGCAGTTGAAAGGAAAAAAAAAAGAAAGAAAGAGGGCGGGGGAAGGATGAGTCGAATCCAGAAACTTGCAGGCTGACACGAAACACATTGTAAGCTTCCCACAACTCCTCTAAGCCAGTTTTTCGTCCCTTGCTCTTTTTCTTTCGTCTGTATGGTGTCTCTAAATGGCGTCAGACTAGCGTTGCAAAGAAAAGGGAAATGAAAGTATAAACACTTGGATTCGCAAGCTCACACAATACTTATTCACACATAACTGTGGGTTGTTTCTTTCCGAGTTTTCTTTCGATGGTTTTTTCTGTACTTGCATGTTTAAATCGCACGTATTGATCTCATATATCCGTTTTCTTTGTACACTTTCTTTAGAATTTGTATTAATTTGAAATTAACTACTGATCCGGAGTTCCCTGGTTCGAACCCGACCGCGGCGCGGCGGCTGCGGCTGCGTTTAGATGGAGGCGAAACGCTAGGGCGCCCGTGTGCTGTCCGATGTCAGTGGACGCTAAAGACCCCAGGTGGTCGAAATTATTCCGGGGCCCTCCACTACGGCACCCTTTTCCTTCTTTCCTCTTTCACTCCCTCCTTTATCCCTTACCTTACGGCGCGGTTCAGGTGTCCGCCGATATGCGAGACAGATACTGCGCCATTTCCTTTCCCCCAAAACCAATTTTCAATTTTCTGTGATTGAAAATATAAAAAAAATGGCGGACGATTTAGGCGCCCGCCATTTGCCAATGCAAATACCGGTTAGTTGCGTTAGTACTTCGGGTTTCACTTCGGTTTCGGTTCGAGGCTCGGTTTTCAAGGTCAAGCAAGCTTCAGGCAAAGATCGGTGAAATCGGATTTAAGCTCTGCCTCAAGGGTATGACGTGGTAGCGATAATGGTTTAATGCCCGTATATGCGGAATTGGTCATTCTCGACTTCGCATTCATAGATCACAGGGAGTCCTCATACCACTCCTGGCGCAGTGGGTGGTGCAGCGATTAAGCGATGCGCCACTGCCCTGCGATGGCAGGTGCTGCCATCGCTGGGGCTTGTGCGATCCTCAAGGTCACGGAGACAGGCTTCGGACAGACAGACATCGGCGAAATCTGAGATTTGAGGTTTTAGTGCTCTCGCATAGATTATCACGCGAACACCCACGGACGACACGAATACACACCCGGTGCCTGTACTTATGTTGTTATGTCACCTGCCTTCCTGATTCTTCTTTTCCGTGTGTCACTGTATACAGAGGTGGTCCCACGACGAAACGGAGCGCGTTATCCACTTTCAACCAATGATTATGTTGCGTACCGCAGCGGTGCCCTAGCGGTTTGAACATCCGCCTCGTATGCGGGAGGTGCGCGGTTCGATTCCCAAGCCGCCGGGTACCCACCACTGATACAGCTGGTGCAAGCTTTCCTATTGCCTGGCGCTCAGCTTATCTGGTGCCAAATGCTCGGAAAATGGGTCTTTGACCCCACCTTTTGTATAGAAGATACCTTGTGCTATGGTGCTCTTTGGCCATAGCTGCCCTTGCATTATAAATAATAATCATCATTATATTACATAAGTAGGAGTGAAAAGAACAATTTTTGCTTTCTTCTAAATAGTTCTACTCTGGATGAATGATGCCCATGAGTCATTTTCAACTTGAGTGTGGGAAGTGGAATTGGTTCTCATGTGCAAATTTACTGTTCCCTTTTATACTGGGACCATCTGTACGTATCTTTGCCAAAATTAACCAGGCAGTGGTGTCTCCTTTTCCTTACGGCGCCGCTAAAGACCAAAAGGCCCCGAAATGTGAGGACAAGGGTCCTCCTTACCTTACACAGATATAGAGCTTAAGTGGGTGATCTGCTACACAGCTAAGAAACTAACCTGTTTGGCTGGTTACTTTTGGCAAAGACTATGCGTTTCAAGCACTGATGTGTACATAACATAAACTTTCAACAAGCGCACTGGTCCGCGCTTCTTTAAGGCGCCTTGTATACGCTGTGAGATTATGAATGAAAATAAGGTGTAATTATTCATTGCATCTTCCGCACGGAGGATGTTTTGAGTGAAACTAAGACGAAATGCGCGGAAGTTACAACCGGTGGCTTCATTATGACGTCAGAGGGGATACCAGGCGAAGGATAGCGCAAACGCGGGCGGCCGAGGGTCATATTTAATGAGGAGCGAACCCGACCGCGGCGGGTGCGTTTTTATGGAGGCAAACCGCTAACGCGGCCCTGTGCTGTGCGATGTCAGTGCACGTTAAAGATCCCCAGGTGGTCGAAATTATTCCGGAGCCCTCCACTACAGCACCTCTTCCTTCCTTTCTTCTTTCACTCCCTCCTTTATCCCTTCCCTTACGGCGCGGTTCAGGTGTCCAACGATATATGAGACAGATACTGCGCCATTTCCTTTCCCCCAAAACCATTTATTATTATTAATGAGGAGCTTAGGAAATTTGCTGGGAAAACATGCCCGCGGGTGGTGCGTCCTGCAGTGAAGTGATCTCGGCTTTTATTGATGGTGATGGCATTACATCTACATAAGTTTAGCGCTACGCGCGCTCTGGAGATATTTTGTTACATAACTGCTGAATTCTGTGGTACTGGCGATTATTCTCGCTCTCCTGCTTACTTTCAAAGTATTTCTCTGCTGTCGAAATAAAAAGCAAGGGCTGTGAAAACGCTCTAGTCTTTTATTCGGCTTGGTCTCAGTATCGTAAAAGTCGGCTGGCACGCGCAGTCTCCATCCACACCCTGTCTACCGAAAATTGCAATACTTCACTGCAACGCGACCGACTGTGAGCATAGCAGCTCATCTGCGTTCTCACTATGATTGCAAAAGCCTTGCGGTAGCTCTAGAGCTTCCGTCAGGTAAATGGTGGCCAAACTCGCATAGTTTTTCACAAGTAGAACGTGGTTCATAATTGAGCAGTTCAGCGATTATCATTTCGTATCGTGTATAGTACCAGTTACGTACACCGTATCGCTTGCTGTCGTGGTTTAAACGTGTCGTACTATATAGTTGAACAGTACCCGAACCACACCCATTATGCGTGCGAACCCAGCTCTCCGAGTTCGGCCACTGATTGGTTGTTTGCCTGCTCCGTAGCTGTCACTGCGCTGCACGCTATTGGCGAGGGAGGGTCGTATATGGTCGCCGCTGTGGCACTCGCTTCTCTTCCCGTTCTCTCAACTCGCCGTTATTCCAAGCCCGCTGCTTACACGGCCGAGGAAGAGGTAATTTATGGATCCACGCGCTCCATTTCTGCGCCGGCGGCGTAAGGAAAGAGGAGGAAATCCGTGCCCGGCGCTTTGACAAATGGCCGATGCCGGGGACACGAGCGAGCGCGCATTATCAATATAGCGGGCTGGCGCCGCGCACGTCGCGCTGTGCGCGCTCATAAACGCCGGCCGGATGATGGGGCAACGCGGATGCATATTGGCGCTGCGTTCGATCTTTAACCGCGATAGGGCGCGTCGTCAACGAGACATGCGCCCCACAGCACTCTTCACGCGCTGTACTAGAGAAAAAAAAGAAAGCGGTTACTTTATTTTTGGTGCGCGGGCTCGCGTGAAAATCTCGTTTGAAAAACGAGAACCTGCCTCTCCACAACGAGAACCTGCCTCTCCACGTGGAGAGGCAGGTTCCTTGCCTTACCGGTTGTGGTGGAAGGAGAGAGAGTGTGCTGAAGACCGCTCTGTCTTCTGTCAGCAGTCCACGTCGATTTTCACGCGTGTTTCTGGCTTATTCTTAAGTCTGAATTCCCCGGAAGCTTTGCTTTCTCCCTCCCACCGCTTTTCTGCCGACTTCCTTGAAGCCAGTGTCAAAACGCAAGCGTCGCTATTGTCCGCACGCAACGGACCTTGTTGCGAGGACAGGACGTCGCCGCCTTGGCGGACAGTGCGTGCGGTGCCCGGTATAGAGGACCACTCGGTACAAATGGGAGCGCCCGGATAGGAGCGAAGAGAGCGTTTACTTGCTCGGGCCACTCTCATCGACATCGTCGTCACGGCTGGAGTGTTCTCCGCCCTCCACGAAAGGGCAGGCACCGCGGCTCATCGAGGGTCCTGGGCAGGTGGCAGACCTAGTAAAGACGTGGCGTCGCCGCCAGTGGTGGCGCCATGGTTGCGGCCGTATCATCTCCCAAATGACCGCCTTCGAGCCACGGCCAACCAGCACAGGGTCGCACGAGGCATCGAAGCTCACGCGCAGAACGATCTACACGCCGCAGGCGGCCGTGTTACACCAGCGGGTGGGAAGATGCGTCTTGCGAGAACTCATTGCCTCTTGCGCTGTGTCGTGACCGCGAGGGCATGCAGTAGCAGCGAGAGCAGGAGCCAGTCGAGCGTTTCGCTCCGCTGTTGATGCTGCTGCTGCTGCTGGTGTGGCTCGTTCCCTGTCGCCGTTAGCGATGATGCATCAGAGGCGATGCCACTCCGGTGTTCGCGTCTTGTGTCAAAACAAAAGGCCCCCCCCCCCCCCCCCTCTCTCCTCGAAGGTTGTTCCGTTCGCTGCTTTGGCGTCCCCCCGCAGAGTCTGCTGCTGGTCGGCGACCGGACGTGGTCGTTTCTCGCCGCTGGAACCGACAATCAAGGGGGGGGGGGGGGGGGGCGACCATTTGGCCGCGCTCAGCGAGTGATTTCTCCTCGCCTCGGCGGCGACCTTGAGGGATGTGACGAACACGGCGTGGCTGAGAGGATAACGAGCCTCCCCGCTGAACTGGAAGTGTCGCAACGCTCAGTCGAAGGGCCACGGATCTCGGCTGGGGTCTTGATGACAGAAAGCTTCGTTTGACATCCTCTGTATATGCAGCGATGGCGTAGAGGTAGAACATCCGCCTCGCGTGCAGGAGGACCGGGGTTCAAATCCTGGTGCCGCGCAATTCTCCACCGGGTTTAAAAAAAAAAAACCGCGTGTCGATGGAATTGCATAACCAGGCCTGGAGTGCGGCCTTATCTCGGTGACCAGAACCGACAACGCACTCTCTCACCAGAACAGGATTTGGCCACCCTGGTGTAGTACTTGGCCACAACCTTCTATGATCAAACCAATTAGCCCTCGGCCCTCAGTCCCCAGCGGCTGCAGAGCAACTGACCACGGCGGCGGTCAGACCTGTGACGCAGCGGAGGGTGCTAAGAATCTCTGGCTCCGGACAGGCCGCCATTGGAATCTGAACCTGGCAACGTTTAACGCTAGAACTTTAGCTAGTGAGGCTAGCCTAGCAGTGCTGTTTGAGGAACTAGCGGGAATTAAATGGGATGTGATAGGGCTTAGCGAAGTTAGGAGGACAGGTGAGGCGTATACAGTACTAAAGGACGGACACATACTGTGCTATCGCGGGTTAGAGGATAGACGAGAACTAGGTGTGGGTTTCCTCATTAATAAGGATATAGCTGGCAACGTAGAGGAGTTCTACAGTATTAACGAGAGGGTAGCAGCTATAGTAATTAGGCTGAATAGGAGGTACAAGCTGAAAGTGGTGCAGGCCTACGCACCCACATCCAGCCATGATGACCAGGCCGTTGAAAGCTTCTATGAGGACGTAGAATCAGCAATGAATAAAGTAAACTCGCAGTACACTGTACTGATGGGTGACTTCAATGCGAAGGTGGGCAAGAAGCAGGCTGACGACCACGCGGTAGGTGACTATGGGATAGGCTCTAGAAATAGCAGGGGAGAGTTATTAGTCGAATTCGCGGATAGAAATAATTTACGGATCATGAATACCTTCTTCCGCAAACGAGAAAACAGGAAGTGGACCTGGAAGAGCCCCAATGGTGAGATTAAAAATGAAATCGACTTCATACTATGCGCTAAACCTGGCATCATTCAGGATGTGGCCGTCCTCGGAAGGGTGCGTTGCAGCGACCATAGAATGGTAAGGTCTAGAATTAGCTTAGACTTGAAGAAGGAACGGAAGAAGCTAGCGAAGAAGAAGACCATTAACGAGTTAGCCGTAAGAGGGAAAGCACAGGAGTTTAGGATAGCGCTGCAAAACAGATACTCGGCTTTAACTGAGGAAGATGATCTTGATGTTCATTCAATGCACGATAACCTAACATCAATAATTACGGAGTGCGCAGTAGAAGTAGGCGGTAGGACAGTTCGAAAAGATACCGGGAAGCTATCTCAGGTGACGAAAGATCTGATTAAGAAGCGCCAAAACATGAAGGCATCTAACACTACCGATAGAATAGAACTAACGGAGCTATCAAAGTTAATAAATAAGCGCAAGGTAGCCGACATAAGGAAGTTTAATATGGAGAGAATCGAGCATGCTATAAAGAACGGAGGTAGCCTAAAAACAGTGAAGAGGAAACTAGGCATAGGTAAAAACCAGATGTATGCATTAAGAGACAAGCAGGGCAATGTCATTAGCAATATGGATAAGATAGTTAACGTAGCCGAAGAGTTCTACACAGACCTGTACAGTAGCCAATGTAATCAGAGCGCTAATGAGAAAGACAGCAGTGCACAGCAATACGTCATCCCGCCAGTTACGAAAGATGAAGTAAAGAAAGCCTTAGAAGCAATGAAAAGGGGAAAAGCAGCTGGAGAGGATCAGGTAACAGCAGATCTGTTGAAGGATGGAGGGGACATCGTGCTAGAGAAACTAGCCACCCTGTATACGCAATGCCTTATGACCTCGACTGTACCAGAAGCTTGGAAGAATGCAAACATTATCTTAATTCATAAGAAGGGAGACGCCAAGGACTTGAAAAATTACAGGCCGATCAGCTTACTATCCGTTGCCTACAAAGTATTTACTAAGGTGATCGCTAATAGAGTCAGGGCAACGTTAGACTTTAATCAACCAAATGATCAGGCAGGCTTTCGTAAAGGATATTCTACAATAGATCATATTCACACTATCAATCAGGTGATAGAGAAATGCGCAGAATATAACCAACCTCTATATATAGCTTTCATTGATTACGAGAAAGCATTCGACTCAGTGGAAACCTCAGCAGTCATACAGGCATTGCGTAATCAGGGGGTAGAAGAGCCTTATGTCAAAATACTGGAAGATATATATAGCAACTGCACAGCTACTATAGTCCTCCATAAAGTGAGCAATAAAATTCCAATAAGGAAGGGCGTCAGGCAAGGAGACACGATCTCGCCAATGCTGTTCACCGCATGTTTGCAGGAGGTATTTCGAGGCCTGAATTGGGAAGAGTTGGGAATAAGAATAAATGGAGAATACCTAAATAATCTGAGATTTGCTGATGACATTGCCTTGCTGAGTCACTCAGGAGGTGACCTGCAAATTATGATCAACGAGTTAGACAGGCAGAGCAGATCGATGGGTTTAAAAATTAACATGCAGAAAACCAAGGTAATGTTCAACAGCCTAGCAAGGGAACAACAGTTCACAATTGGCAGCGAGAGCCTAGAAATGGTGCCGGAATACGTCTACTTAGGGCAGGTAGTGACAGCTGATCCGGATCATGAGAGGGAGATAACTAGAAGGATAAGAATGGGGTGGAGCGCATATGGCAAATTCTCGCAGATCATGAGTGGCAGTTTACCAATTTCCCTCAAGAGGAAAGTGTACAACAGCATAATCTTACCGGTACTCACCTACGGGGCAGAAACGTGGAGGCTAACGAAAAGAGTTCAGCTTAAGTTAAGGACAACGCAGCGAGCCATGGAAAGAAAAATGATAGGTGTAACGTTAAGAGATCGGAAGCGGGCAGAGTGGGTGAGGGAACAAACACGGGTTAATGACATCCTAGTCGAAATCAAGAGAAAGAAATGGGCTTGGGCAGGGCATGTAATGCGAAGGCAAGATAACCGCTGGTCTTTAAGGGTAACGGAGTGGGTTCCAAGAGAAAGTAAGCGTAGCAGGGGGCGGCAGAAGGTTAGATGGGCGGATGAGATTAAGAAGTTTGCAGGCAAAGGGTGGATGCAGCTGGCAAAGGATAGGGTTAATTGGAGAGACATGGGAGAGGCCTTTGCCCTGCAGTGGGTGTAGTAGGGCTGATGATGATGATGATGATGATGTATTTTTTCTGTTTGTCCCCCCCCCCCCCCGCTCCCTCCTTTTTTTTTTTTTACAGTGGCGGCGGCCGGTATAATCTCAGATGGCGGTTTTGTATCTGGGCCATAGAACGCTCTCAATCTGCTCCGTACTGTAGATAGCGATGCACATGTGTACACATATGTGCTTGTAGTTTTAGGAAAGGCCCTTGTCTGATGCTTAAGCCGCTTTTCTGACGCGCAATTGCTATTAGACTATAAATAACAAGAGAAGAAAGAAGAAAGCGAGGGGGAAACTGGAGGGTTCGCTATGGGCTTGTATATAGCCTCCTGACATACCTCACTTCGTTTAGATGTCATAGCGCCCGCTCAGCATGAACATGCGTGGTAAACAAGTCGCTACAGCTGCTCGACACGTGGTGAGCAGCCTACAGGAATTGTGGGGAGGCAGTACTACTACTCTCGACTGTTCAACACGCGACGGAAGCACCGTTTCTGTGTCTTGCCTCTGTCTCTCTATTGACTGTCCTGCACGCAGGTTCAACTCGTAATAGCTGCATGCTCTTTGCAGGGCACCCCGCGAATGCAAAGCCACAGGAAACTTTGGTTTCCGTTTGCAACCGCTTGTTCAGCGTGCACCTCCGCTTTATCTATAGTTGGCTTTTCCCGAGACCATCTTTGGTCGCACTTGAGGATGGGGTGGTGGGCGGCAGCGCGTTCGGCTTCCCACTGCGGAGAGTCCCCGCCATTTGTGGGCGGAAGAGTATCACCATTCGGCGGGAGAACGACCACCACAACGACGCCGCAGCGGCGGAAAGAAAACCCGACAGTGCGCGGCAGCGAGCGGCGGTCGGTCATCTGGAACTGGTCTCGGCGTCGGTGGTTGCCCAGTTGGCGCCGGTACCCAAAAGCGCGTTTCTCCGATTGCCCGCCACTTCCACTCGGTCGGACGAGGAAGTAGCATAGTAAGAACAAGAAAGAAAGAAAGAAAGCGCGCGCGCGTCAGAAAGGAAAAGTGGCCTCCTCTTCCCTGCGCTTCGTTCGTTCCTCTGAGCCGGGGACACACATGCATCGCCAGTGCTGATCTGCCTGCGGCGAGTCGCGCTCGTGAGCCGCCGCCTTTCGTGTTCCCTCCCATCCTCTTCTTCCAACTGGGCCGGGTTCTTGTAACATGTATATGCGACTCGACTGCGAGTCCCAGCAGCACGCATGCTTCGGCGTTGTGCGAGGCTTTGCGTGCGGAGGCCACAAGGAGATCGTGAGAGCGGCCGGGAATCGAGGTTTTCGCCATTCCCACCTCTCTCATCAGGCAGTCGGTCGGGCGTCGCGGAGCGTCTCGCTGTGTTGTTACGTCCTTTTAACGACCCTAAGTTTCTTTGTTTTTCTGTTCTTTAATCTTGGCAATAGGTTACTTGGAGCGGAATTCCGTCAGCGTGCGCTCTTCTCGCTTCTAGGGAGAAAATCACACGCTTGAGAGAAGAGCCTTGGGTTTCTCGCGTGGAGGCCCGTCGAGGGTCTTATGTGGGACACCTGTCACCGTGCTCACTCGCGCGTTTTCGCGTGAAACCCAACCGAAGGAAGCGAGAAGACCGTTTCGCGCAATACTGAATGACATCACGGCTCAATGCGGAGCGCTATCAGGGGAAAGTAGCTTTCCGTGACGCTGCTTTCAGCGGTGAACGCAACTAGGGAGCGCTAAAAACGTAATCTCGCTGGTGCTGAACGTATATTTACGTCTACCTTTCCTCTTAGTTCGTTGTGGCGAGTTTCAGTACTCACAGGGCAATACTGCAAGTGCAGGATGCCAGGTTATCGATAGCACATGACTAATGTTTGGCGTTCTGGTTGGGAAGAGCATCTTGAAATAGCTCGTTAAAAATAGATGTCGTTTGAAGAGGCTGTGCATTGCTTGAACGAACCTCCGGTTTTCTTTTATTTTCCGCCTGTCAGCTCATTGAAAAGGCGTGGTTTGGGCTTCTTGGCGCATTATATTTTGGGGGGAAATGAACAAGCAACAAACGACGCCAATCAGGCCGAAGGGAATCAAACGCACTGAAGGCATTCGTAGGCGCGTGTTGTGACGCATTTCTGTAATGATGCATTCAACGCTAAGAGCTACCTGCGCAAAACCGATGACACCTGAATGATACTGAAGTCGTACTTTGCAGTTATTTTTTTTTCTAATTCATCCTTTCGCCCTTCCCTCTTCCATCCGTAGCTAACTGCTTCTAACTGCTTGTGACGCCAGGGCTGACAGCGAGTAGTGTCAACTGTTGTCTCCAGAATCCAAATAACGAATTGCTAAGATGCCACCAGATGGAGCTGGGATAAAACTCGCTGTAAAGCACTGCCCTGGTCGAGGATAATGTAACGGTCGTGCTCGGATTCTATTCCGTTTATCCCTTCCTCATTGGTCGAACCGCCACCGCGCCCCCGTTTTCCCCGGGGTGATCGCGGGAGACAAGAATATTAAATACAGTGAAAGGAAAATAGTTTTGTTCTATACTGGCCCTTAATTTCTTGTACCCTTGGCCATGTCTGCGAATCGATGAAATAAATCTAGACAGAGCGTCCATATTTATACAGATTTGTTCGCCTCTACGTATATAGCGTTCGCTTCGTGACCAGCCACTGACGGTGCACCGGTCAATCGATACAACATTAAACATTAGGACAGCCAGGACTTGGGCGGTCCCAAACTGATCTTAAGTACGAAAAACTCCAGGTATCCGACTCCAGATAAAGAGAAGCACACTTCATTAAGCACGCTGCGTCTCACTGCGTTTTTTTTCCCAATCACTACTGCGCACCGGCGACTTCGTGCTGGCATCACAGCAGGAGCCGCCGTTCGCCGGAACGCCTTCGAAGGCCTGCCGGTTAGGGGCGCGTTGCAGCAAACGACCCCAGGTGCGCCCGGTGTACTCCCAAATGCACCCGCGCCAATGCCGACTTCTGGCGCGCAGGGGGCTCAGCAGGATGGCCCTTGAAAACCAAAGGGGTGCCGTGACGAGCCGCCCCCGCGTCTCCGCCGAAGTGGGCGCGCACTCGTGCCTCTCCGAAGGTTGCGCGGTCTGCAAAAGGCGTGGCTGCTGCATGCGCCATATCGCTGCCGCATACCGCGCCCGGCAGCAGCAGCAACAGTAAAGGGAAACAAAGCCGTTCCCATTGCCTGCACTTAGTGCGCGTAGCGAGATAGCGAGACGGCCATTGCAAGGAGGGAGAAAGAATGAAGAAACAACGAGGCACCGGCCAGCAGCAGCGCTTGATCAATGCCCGCGGTCTCTCCCCTCTCGATTCATTCGTTTCAAGGGCAAGCACGATATTGCGGCTAAGAGCGGCGAAGGTCTGGCCGCTCACGGAGGAACGAAAGGATTCCAAAGGCGGCGCGCTCGGCTGTGCTGCTTGTCTGTCCGCTCTTTGCGGAGCCACGCTTGCATGGGTCTTTGTTTCGGGGGCGACGCTCTTTGCTCTTTCTTCCTGCTCTCGAACCCTCTTTTTGTTTTTCACTCCATTTTTCTTTTTTTGATCGTTCGTTTCTGCGCCGGAGGTGCCCGCAGAGCGCGCACACGGTCCACTGGTTGGCGCTGCGCATGGAAGCTTCGCGGTTCATTCCATTACAATCCCGGGATCCTCCGGCGTTCGGGGTCGACTCGGGAAGGATGCACGCGTGCCTGACTCTGCATAGCGCGCTGTTGCTGCTGCGCGTTTGGGCGGCAGCGGTGAAGAAATATAACGGCCCGGCGATGCTCGGAGGGGGGGGGGGGGGGGGGGGGGGGGAGGAGGTCGTCGGCGCTGAACTGTTCCCGCCTTTTCTCCCTCTTGCGCGCGCTGGCGTGCGTTATGCGGAGAGTTCGATGGCGGTGAGAGATCGCCACCCTCGTTATCGCCTCGCCGCGCGGGGCTCACGTTTCGGCGCGGGTCACGACGACGCTCCTCCTCCGGCGTCGGCCGCCCATCGGCCCAACGCGGGACTGCTCTCTTCATACATCACCGACTGCGCTGCTCCGTGTTGGAGATAGGCAGCTCTGAAGGGCGAACATTCGATGTACACGCTACTATGCGCGGCCATTTGGCGCGCACGTAGTGTGGTTTAAAATAGAATGAAGAATTGTTTTTCTTCTTTGCAGCCGCGCTGTGCAGATCGCCGAGTGCGCGGGTTGGTTTCGCACGAAAGGGCGCGCTTCGAAACGCCCTTTTAGCAAGGAGGTTATCGGTTTTGCCATCTTACGGATCCCGCTTCGGTGGATAGAAGGAAGAATTCACTTTTCTTCGGAAATTTTGCAGTGCAACGGATTACCTGTCGTGCCTCCGTGCGTGCAGAACAGGGCCCGCATCGGTCTCCTTGCGTGCATGCTCAATGAATTTTCCGGGGTTGTAGTACAGCCTGTGAAAACGATAATGCAGAGGGGATTACAAATGTACGTATTGCTCAGATTGAAAGCTGTTCCACGAATCTTTGTTTTTTTTTTTCGCTAGAACTGGAACACCATTCGATAATGCTAAATGGTTTCTCGGCATATGACACTAGATTTAAGTTTACAAAGCTGGTGCCAAACTAAAAGTGTTAACGATTGACGCGTTCCCCTGCATAACTGGTTTTTTTGGAGGTTACTGATGAGTTGAGGCGAGGCTAATTCTGAAGTGTTCGCCTTTATGGACGGAATGGTGAATCTGGGGCTAGATTTTTCCACCTTGAAACCCCCTTGCAAACGGTGTTAGGTCTCTTTAGACAGGCTTGCTTGTCGAGCACGAGTAAATCACGCAATTTCACTTTACTGAGTGTCTTGCAGTAGGGGACAACTTGGCTTTTGCTCACATTCGTTCAGCACGTCGCTCGTCCGCTCGCTCACTCCATCTCTTACCCACTACTCAGTCTCTCGCTCACTAACCTTTCTCACTTAGTCCTTCACGCAATCACTCACTCGCTTCGGCACTCACTGACTCACTCACTATCTCTCATTCCCCCAGTCAATCTCACCACTCATTCACTGTTTTCATTTAGTCTGTCATGCACCTATTCTCTTTCTCTCTCTCTGTCTGTCTCCACTCGATCAATCATGCACTCATTTGTTCATTCGCTCTCTCCACTCAGGAACTTGCACAATAAGTAAATCTCACTCAGTATCTCACTCACTAACTCTCTCACTCAGGCTCTCACTCACTCAGTCTTGCCGCTCACGCAGCTATTTACTGACTTACTGTAATACTCACTCTTTGCATTCGTTCACTTACTCTCTCGAGTCACTGACTTAACTCGCTCACTCACGAACCCTCACTCGATCTTTCACGCTCGTACTCACTCTGTCACTCACGCACTAACTTTCTCATTCAACTTCTCGCACATTCACTCACTCACTGCGCCACTAACTGATTCATTCACTCTTTCACTCCGCTCATTCATTCATTGACCTTATCAGTCACTCTCTCCAGTCACACACACTCTGACTAGCTCACTATCGCTCTGCAGTCACTTTATCATATCACTCACTGTCTTCATTCGCTCACTCAGTCAATCACTAATTCACTCACTCACTGCTCTCACTCACCCTCTCCGCTCATTCACACTCTGCGTTTGCGCGGTCATTCACTCTCTCACTCACACCACTCGTTCACTCACTCTCTTACTCTCGCCACTCGCTCACTCATTCGCTCACTCTATCCACTTATTCGCTTTCTTACTCTCTCTCTCTCTCTCTCTATCCATTCACTCATTCACTCTCATGTCCTCACTCATTGCATTAAAGGCTTAAGCACACAGTGCCAAGGGTCGATTCGACAGTCGGCACAATATCCTCCAGGCATCAAAGACGCGACGCATCAGCGCAGCAAAAGCTGCATCTCCTTCCTCGTGAATTAAGCATGCGCGAGCAATGCGCACACGAGTGCCGTTTATCGCGTATCGCCTCATTAGATGTATCGACCGTGCATGCATAAAACAGCGGCTCGTTTCCCTCCCCGTCACGCTGAGCTCCGCGTCCTTCGTCTATCCAGAAAGAGAAGGGGGGGGGGGGGGGGGGGGCGCTCAGCTATGGCGACACACTCTCTGATTGTCTTCCCTTGCTCCGGCGCCATTCAAGGAGGTTTTTGTCTTTGCGTCCCGGGCGTCGTCACTTGTGGCGCCGCCGGCGAGGTTTCCATTGTTCTGAGGGGGGGGGGGCTTTCTTCTTTTTCGCGTTCCTTTGCGCCACGCCGGCGTGGGAGTTTATAGTGGAAGCCCGGCGGAGGGTGCCCCCATGGCTCTGTCGCGACGCAGGGCGGCATGTTTTGCTGGTGCCGCGTTCCCATGGATTCTCTTGCGTGGAGCGCGCTAGCAAACATGACAGCTCGAAGGACGGCGCTCAGCAAAGGGAGGACGCGTCGCGCTGGAAAGAAGATGCGACGCGAATCCACGTAGGCGGCATTTGTTTTTGTTTTCCTTTTCAGAGGACAGCGGCTACGCATGCGAGCGGCCTTAAGAATCATGATGGCTTATTGGCTGCGCTGCCCGAAACACACAAGGGAGAGAAATAAACACTAGGAAATCTCCATGGACCGGCGCCTAGGGATCGTTCGTATCAGTACGAAGTTTTTCTTAAAATTTTCTGATCATATATGGCAAATACAAATAGGAGGAATGACGGGACTGCTGGAATTTGCACTAAACAATCCTGGTCTTTGACACAAGGCGAAGCACTGGGGGTTTGTCTTACTGTTAGCTGGGGCGCTTTATTTTTCAGCCCTATTGGTTTGCCCCAGCTTAGCATATGTTTGTCCGTTGAGAGGAGGAAAATGACTGAACAAGTATTAAGATATCTTGACCGAAAGTAGTAGAAAATATAGCGCGCCACCGAAGAGGTAAGGTTCGGTTTGGTTTACGGGGGATTAACATCCCAAAGCGACATAGGCTATGGGTGAGGCAGTAGTGGAGGGCTCCGGAAATTTCGACCACCAACGGGGTTTCTTTAACGTGCGCTGACGTCGCATAATACATGGGCCTCTAGCATTTCGCCGCCATCGAAATGCGAGCGCCGCGGCCGGGATCGAACCCGCGTCCTTCGGGTGAGCAGCCTAGTACCGCAACCACTGAGCCACCGCGACGGCTTGATGAGATAAGAGGAGTCTTGAGTTCGGTCCTCACCGGTGGCATGTTGACTCCTGCTCTCTGTCAAATTACCTGTTATCCCAGTGAGCGCTGAATTCCTATCCCGCTCTAAGTAATTATCTCTGGTTTGCTTGGCGTCAGATAGTTTTGGCTTCGTATGTGTGTGTGTCCGTGCGTGCGTGTGTGTGTGCGCGCACACAAAGGATGTTTCTATATGACGCGCTAGCGCGACTTGTATGCTCCTTGCCAACTTTTAAGCGTCGGTGTGATGTCCTCTTCCCCCCTCCCCCTTCCACCGCGCAAGCAGATCCGGGTTGAAAAGGGGGGGGGGGGGGTAGTAGTCACTGCATTAATGCTAGTCATAGGCGCGCCGCGTCCTCTCACCGCATTTATTATTATTTTTTTTGTTTGCCCGAAAAGGTGGGCACAGCCTTGCGCGTGGCTTCTACGCCCACGCGTCTGCCTGCCCACATCGGCCGACCGCGGAAGAAACACGCGCCATCCCTGTCGTGCACACGCGGTGATTTAAGCGCCGCCAGGAGAGGAAAGCTTTCTCCGGCTGCGCGACATTTCTGAAACTCGTTCCGCGCATGCGGCCAGCGCTTTTTGAGTACGTGCACCCGGCAGCGGTCATTGCATGTGTTAATGAGGTGAGGGAAAAGAATAACACAATTGAGGAAGAGGAATGAAATGTGGACTGGGTGCAGCACTCCGCACAGCCCCCGGAAAAAAATATGTGCAGTGGTGGATTAGTTATGCACGGGTTTGTTGGCGCCTCCAGAAGACGGACCAAATAAACACGCGCGTCTTATGGAGCTTCCGTAAGCCGCCATCGTGGGGCCTAGTTATTCTGGGTGTGCCCTTACTATAACTTGTGCCTGATATCTTTCACGCCCCTCACTTGACGGTGGCCGTTAGGAGACCGCAAAAATGCACGTTGAACGGCTAAGTGTGCCGACGGGTTAGGCAGAAAGATAAGTATGTATATATGCTAAAAGTCGTCGCACCGAAAGTAGCATTACGCAGTTGATTTACTAACAGCGTTCTTGCCCCAAATTTCACTCTGAAGAAGTGAGTCTCATAAGTTGGGTAGGCCCAATGGATATGGTGCTCGGCTGCTGACCCGAAAGACGCAGGGTTGAATAAACCGCCCTTTCGATACCAGTGTGCTCCTCAGTGTTTTTTTTTTTAACTAATTGCAGGCTCATGTTTTGCAAGGCGAAGTAGCGCGCTGCTTGGGCGTGCGCGTGCGTATTATTTTGTGCCTTATAAAACATGTCGCGGTTACCTTTGCTGCGTTTTGATGCGCGCTAATTTAGCGAGCTCCTCCCAGCAACGTTGCACTGCCGCTCGAGGCTTTCCAGACTCAGATTTTAAGCAAGCACACACGTACTTTTTGTCGCCTAACGTCTACAGTGCGCGGGAAAGGTCAACATCAATTCTGGGCACGAGACAACACTGCACTCTGTGAGTGCAGAGCGATGCGTACATTACACCTGACTCACGCGGCGCTGAGCACCTCAAGGTCCATCGCTGCCAGCGCAGAGTTGTTGCCGCCTAGTCCTGCAACTCTCTTTCCCTCTCCCGACATCCTCGTCCCTTCCTGCGAACCCATTGGTGCCTCGCGTCTCATGTTTTTTTTTTTCCCCCGCATTCTTAAAGTTCATTGCATTCGCGTGGTGTTAGGTTTTTTGAAGATCGCCTTGAGAAGCTTCTCCGTCTGCCTACATCCTCACTGCAGTTGCGCGTGAACCTCTGTGCATGCTTTTTACGCAAGCTCACATCGAAGAAGGTTAGAGGCGAAATAAAAACAGTAATAATGAAAGAGCGTCGATGAGGTGGGAAACCGCGAAGAAACGACTGCACACTCCGCAGTCGTGGTGGTCGCTGTTGCTCTTGAGGCGCGCGCTTCGCGCTTTCATCTGGCGCCGCACCGGCGGGCGTCAAAGGGCGGCGCAAGGTGTCTATATACTTACACGAGCCCGGCTTTTTCCCGGCTTTGGTCGACCTTCCTGCGCCGTGGCGCTTTATTTGCCTCGGTGTGCCTTGGCTTTATCTGGGAGCGCAGGATGGTCCTGATTGCGTGAAATGGTGCGAAACGTGTACGCTTCAAGGTCGCACGGCATCCCGGGTGGTCGCCTGGTCGCTCGGTCGGGTCTCAGCGTGCCTCGCTCTATGAGCGCAGCGGGGGGAGAGATATGCACAGAGAAGACTGTGGAGCTGATGCATACGTTTTTTTCCTCCTCGCGGAGGGAGCGAGCCCGCCGCGAACCTTTCGCCAGTGTCGTTCGTGGTCCGGTTTTTATCCGTGATTATTTAGTTATGTTCAACCTAGATATTTTTCTAAGGCTGCCAACTCAACGCCCAGTTTTAAGTCTCGTTGTCAAAGCGAAAGAGGGACTTGTTGCGTGTCTAGCGAGTTTAATGCACCTCGGCCCGATACGCATTCGTGTGTGGTTTCTTCTGCTGAACGCCTGCGCTGGTTACTGTCGCTCACTGACAATAAGAAGGAAGAAAAGTTGTCTTCTAGTTCGCGCACTGATGCAGTTTTTTTTGTATATTAGAAGTGTCGCTTTAAAAACTGACGCTCTGGACGCCTTTCAAATCGTTTTACATATATTAGTGTGGCCAGAGAAAAAGAAAGAAAAATAATGCAACTACTTTTACATTCGTTTTACCTGTCGCTTGGACGAAGCGACAGGAGTGTGCGCTCTGCTGTGCAAAGTTTTCTTCAAGAAACGCAGCGCCTCCCATTCTAATTTCTTCTTCCCGATCTCAGTCAGTACGACATTGAAACATTACAGGCATTGTGTACTATTATGCACATTAAGCCACTGTCCCGTCTTCGATCTCCAAGTTAACAGGACCCCTGTCCTTCCGTCTTCCAATCTATCAGACTACATACTATTGCCACTCCTTTTTCCCGTCAAAACTTTCCTGTATCCAGCAATTAACCGCCTGTGTCTTGGCCACTCCCCCGCTGTGGGTATGTGCCAGCAACGTCTGAGTACTGCTACTACTACTACTACTACTACTACTACTACTACTACTACTACTACTACTACTACTACTACTACTACTACTACTACATTCTTTAGGTTGGGGCAACCTAAAAAGATTGAAAAATAATAAGCCCCTGCCTGCACCACTAACGTACAACAGGCTTAATGCATTCTGAAGATAAATGAAAAGGCCCGAAGGCAACGATATAATTTTACCATCCGCAGGTGGGGAAAATAAAAAAAAATGAGGGGGGGGGGGGGGAGGGTAAAAAGCTACATAGCGACCCATAGCCGGGGGGCGGGCTAGTGCGAGTGTTCAGCTTTTGGAAATAGGTGGCTGATAACTAAGTGCCGCTGTTATTAAGTATATTTCGATAACCGTTATTGTTTACTGCGCCATATTCTCACGTTGCAGGCGTGTTTCTATTAACTACTGCGGTACTTCGGCATACGTGGAACTTTTGGTTGCTTGATTGTGAAGATCAGTCAGAGCGATCAAGTAACAAGTGTCTGTTTATATTATATCATTGCTTTGGTAAGGTACGTGGAGCTTCACGTCCTGAAGCGACACGTGAGCGGTGAGGGACGCCGTACTGGAGAGCTCCGGGTTAATTTCGACGCCCTGTGGTTCGCTGACATCGCAAAAAATGCGGACGTTTTTCATGTCGCCACCATCGAAATGCGGCCGCCGCGGCCGGGATTCAACCCCGCGACCTTGGGACCCACCGCCGTGGGTTGTAGTGTCTTGGGATAACAGGAGATGAACTACTTGTTGCGGAGTCAGTTTAACTCTTAATGGAAGGCATATTCTGTAAGCATTGGAGAGGCGCGATCTTTTAATTATATTCATCCATACAGTAGCTATACCATGTACCTGAAACCACACTCTCTTTTTTGTTCTAGTTTATTTCTAGTAGCTTTCGTTCTGTACTTGAATGACTGGACCAAGGGCACTGTTCAGTTCGATACTTCTTTTGGCTTTCTTTAGAAGGATGCTCTAGCATATCTAGAAAACACTTTTTTTTTCTTTTTCACTGCTGTCATCAAACGCCGTGCGACGACCTCTTTGATTGAATACCCGTTCTCGCTTCCTGGCACAACATCCCACAGGTTCCTTCTGTGCCCTTCTCTCTTCTTCCCATTTCCCTTCCCTGACTATGGGACCATTGTCTGGACTATTATTGTTGGCTGCACTACGTATTACATGTCATATTAATAAATTAAACTGAAGGCCACACATATATGCTTGTCCACTCTTTTTCTTCTCTCTTCGTGCTTTTCTTGCTCTTTGATACCAGTGTAGCATGGAGGCTGTTGCTCTGCCTCCAAGAGCTACTCTTCCTCTTGACGTCACAGCGACGAGAGAGAAACGGAGACTGGTATGCCGAAAATCATGGTTGCTGCGAGAAACAAAAAAAAAGGGGGGGGGGGTGATCGGTTTGACTTATGCGGAGGAAATGCGGTAGTATTTTTATTTCACCCTCCAATCTGATCCACTTGTGATTCAACTTCAATTATGACTCCATTGTCCGACTCAACAATCTATCCTAATTATGATTATATTCTGATTAAGGTTTTATTGCAATTTTGATTATATTCTTATCCCATTTCTCTTCGGAGCCATATATGTTATATCATTTTTGCTGAGTCATTCTTACCCCGGCGTCTCTCTCTCCTTTCCCGTAGAAATAGAGAGGGGAAATCCCCCCGCACACCAACACCGCCTGCCACGTTTGGCAGGTGGCTTCTTCTTTCAGACTCGGATGCCGGACAGTTTTCGCCTCTACCCATTAAAAGGTGTGACAAATTCCTCCCCCCTTTCCTTCTCGTGGGACGAGCCATCTTGTCGAGCTTGTCGCCAAACAAGTCCCGCGCCGTGCTAACGAGCCCACGCACCAAGCGTCGACGAAGGCACTCACACAGCGGGAGCAGATACGGCTTCAACCGTGTGCGGGGTTCCTTTCGACGCCGGAGCTGTATACGCGCTTCCCGACGCGGACAGATAACAGCTCGTCCCGCAGGCTGCGCACCGGGGCAGGCTCTTTTTGGGGTCATCAGTTTTCCACGATGCGAGATATCATCCCCCCTAGAATGGGCCTTTCTCCAGCCGCTCCTTGTCTGGACATTGATGGATGCAGCCAGCTCCATCGATAAGAGTCCGAGAGTCGCTGTGCTCGGAGCAAGGGTAGAGTCTGGCGTGAGCAGTCGTCGAGCACGATTCAACCGCGCACGGTCCGACCGTTTTATATTTATACACACACGCACGAACACACACTGCTGTGGGAGACGTACGCGGCGCTGCCTGTGCGGGCGCATTGTCTACGGGGTCCGCGTGTTTATATAGAAGGCGCTGCAGTAGGGGGACTTGAAAGGGAGCCGCTGATTACGAGCCTCTGCGCGTGCGCTTTAAGCGGTATTCACACGGGGGACCTCGGCGCGGAGGGACGGGGAGACGAGGCGCGCTACGTCACCGGCCGGCCAAACCCCTCCCCCGCTCCCAAATTTAGTATTCACACGGGCAGCGGGGAGCCGCCGCGGGGATCTAGACGCGCGAAGCGGCCGGGCGGCGTGGGAGGGGTTAAAGAAAGAGCCGGACGGCCGGTTTTGCTGTTCTTTGAAGACAGCGAAGGCTAAAAAAAATAATAAAGATTGAAGGGAGATAAGAGGGAAAAGAAACCGAAAAAGGGAAACAAACAGACAGTTCCCAGCACCGGAGCTGAATACACGTCGAACTTTCTGGCGCTAGAGGATCCAGAGCAGGAAATGGACGTCGCAAAAAGGCGCAAGTACGTGTTGTTGGCGGCTCTACTTGAAACCGAGGATGACGACGATCTTTTCAAGAAAAAGCGGCGGTGCTGGGTGAAGCCATGGATGCAAGAAAAGTCACTTGGTGTGCAGCACAGTCTGTATAACACGCTCCGTGAAGATGACCCGGACGAATACCAGAAACTGCTTCGTGTGCCGCATGAAGTTTTCTTGTGGATGCTGGAACGCATCAGACACCGGATTATTATTTTTTTTTTTTACAACAAAAGCCGCCATCTGGGTTTACCATGCTCAAGGAGCGGGGCTGTGCTGATCTGAGGAGGGAAAATGCCGACAGTCGAGGGGGGAAAAATTAGACGAAAAAAAAGAGATGCGTGAAAGATAGAAGAGAAGAAACTCTGAGAAGATGCAGACAAACACAAAGACGACGTATGCCACAAAACGCATCTTGCTCTAACCAGTTCATAATTATTGGACTTCAAAAATGTTTTTATTAGTGCACGCATTCCTCTTCGTTCAACGTGCGCAAAATCCACGGCAAGAAGTAATACAGCTCCGTCGACAGCGGAGCGCCACTCACAGCGACCCCAACGCGCGCCCTGCCAAGTGCCGCTTAATCTCCCGGGGACGCGGGGACTGAACGTAGCGGCCGAGCGAACGGTCCCCTCCCCCGTCGGCGGCGGCCGCCGGACCAAAACCGGAAACTGCGTCGCCGCGAGCACACTCGAAGGCGTGACGTGTACGCAGCCGCCGTCAGTTCGGGAGGGATTCCATCCCCCGTGTGAATACCCCTTTATGTTCGGGGCGCTCTTCTCACCTGTTGTGTTCCTCGGGACAAGAAGACAAAAACTGAGCATCGCTGGAAAAAAAAGAGAGAGCGCGGGAATGGGTTATAGCAGATTTATGCGCCCGATGTGCGGGGCATATATGCGCCGTGTTCGTATATATCTGAGCTTCGCATTGTGGCGCATCGTGCCCAAACCCGCCCGTAATAGTCTGCCGCGCCTCAACAATGCAGTGCTGGTATACAAACACTCGTCCCAGAGAGGCTCGGAAGGAGGGCGCACGGTATGCCGAGAGAGCAGAGCCGGCCGGCCCGGCCCGGCCTGCCTGCCTGCCCATTGTCACTGTTGTCAGATTGAATCTGCCCCGGTGAAACGTGCGGCTCGGGAATGCGGTCTCTGGAGCATTGGGCTGCATGCTCGCTGGCCCGGCTTGTCTGGAAGTGCGTTGCAAGAGGCCTGCTTAGTCTTGCTTCGTAGCATGGCGATGCGCACGGGAATGTGTGAAGCGCTGTTGGCTTGTTGCCGCTTTGAGGCGGTGGTTTGGTTATCCGTGTAGTATGCTAATCTAAGGAGAGAGAGAGAGAGAAAAAAAAAGTATGGCGGGACGGCAGAGAGTCAGGTGGAGAGGTTAGATTAGGACAAATTGCGTGGATACAGTGACGGGAGCTGGCGCATGCAGAGTAGAGGTAATTGGAGGCCAATGGGAGATTCTTTTGCTCATGGAGTGGACGTGAACGGGTCGACGATGATAATGGTGACAATAAGGAGGTTACTGTAGTTAAGCGTAAGTCTTTTTGGGTAGGTCGAGTTCAAGCGCAGGATGCTTTCGGAACTTGGCTCTAATTGGCCTCAGCTTCAACAAAAAATGGCTGTATGGGGTAATTCGTCCGGAGTTTTTGGAGACATCGGCGTAGTATGCGGTGTGTCCAAGACACCAGCGTTCTTCGCAGGCTGAAGATAATGCTATCTACGTGGCCTGAGATGTCCTCCACAGTGGTCATGTATGATCTTCTGTCTGTAGTTTGTGGTCATCTTGGTTTATGGTCTGTGGTAATCCGTCTTCATCTGTGGTCACGTTGATCGATGGTATGTGGTATATGGCCCGAGCAGTCTATATACTCTGTGGTCCTTTTTTTTTCCGTATCCTGTTCACCCGCGTTGTCCTTATAGCTGACAAAAATAGGTGAGAAACTTCTCGCAACAGTTCTCAAACCACCAAGTCTTCACGAGAATGCTGTTTTCTGGTTTTGCCTCTATCCTGTCTCACATTTGGATTTGTTTTTCTTTTGCGCATGTAGCATTTATCGCCAGCACTTGTTGAATTGCTGTCTGGGCTTCTTCTCTCCTTTGACTCATCCCCATCATCCTCATCACTCCATACATCCGGAAACCGGCCACCACACTTTCTGAAATACAGCTGGACGCGCTATGTAAGGACGGGCTACGTGTCATTACTTGTCCGCTATTTTCATGAGATAGGCACAGAGGTGCTCTTTCAGCGCCTTTGCGGTGTTTGCATTACTTCCTCGGCGTTCTTCATGGTTTATGCTGTCATAATGGCCTTTGTTGCGTCACAGGAAGCAAGACGACGCCGTTGGCCGACTTCCTGTACGCAAGAGGAACAAAGCCCGTTCCCGATTGCATAAATGACGGAGAAAATAAAATGGCGCAGCTTGGTATATGATACGGCTGAGCGTCAGCTGCGTTGCATATACACTAGCCCAGGCGAGCTCCTGCAGCTCCCAAAGATGCCACGAAAGGAGGGAGAAAGCCTATTAAACCAAGAAACGGCATCATTGACAAAAGATATTTGTACGCGACCTGTTAATTCGGCGCGCGCTTTGCTATCGTTAGAGGATTTCAGCATAACACCAACGAGCACAGGCGCACATGACCTGCCAAGTGCGTCCTGCGCATGCGCTGGCGACACCCGACTGGCTCGGGGTGCATAGATGCTAGGGTTCATTGTTAGGGCTAGTTGGTGCATAGTTATACGTTGAAGTGAAGGAAGCAAGAAGAAATATACCTGAAAAAAAAAAAGCTCTCGTCCTTTGTCATTTCAGTGTGTGTGTGTCTCCTTCCTCGTGCTAGGATCTTATTTCGCAAAAAAAAAAAAAAAAACGCTACCACGCTTCCGCTATGCTGAAGCTATTATTGACGAACGTCGATACGGACACTGCTCCGTGATTGGCTGCCGCGGCGGGAAGTGCCCGGGCGGAGGAGAGTGCGCTCAGGACGGCATCCCGCGTGTCACGTGCGGCGGCGAACTCCGCGACGGGTCCAGTGTGTCAGGGAGCCGGCGGACTCTCCCGCTGACCTCGGCGGAGATGGCCGAGTGGCAGTGGCCCTACAGCGCGCGCGATAGCGAGCGCGATAGGGGAACGCGATACGATCCCCCCAACTCCGTGTACTTACGCGCCAGGTGCACTGCCACGGGCGGGGAAGACGCCTCGCCAATGCGGAAGTCGCCCGGCCGTTTTCTCCCCTAATGAGCCGGGGCGTGGAGCCATCGCGAGCGCGCGCCGTTGTCTTCGGCGGCCGCCGATAATCGGCCCCGATATCGGCGAACAGAGCCGTCGTTCCGCATTCGACGATATGCGGGCCAACCGCGTCGCACCGTGGCCCGGACTCGGCCGCAGCTGCCGGAGCGCGGGGCGAGCTCGCGGCCCCGTACAAATTGGCCGCGCAACGGAGCGGGGTGCGCGCGCAGCTCGGAAGATAGCGCGCCTTTCCACGGTGCCCCATAGGAATCCGGTTAACGCCTGCTTCGGCCGGTCCCTCGTCGGCCACAGGGGACCGTTTGTGGACTCTCCGGGGCTTAATTATACGTTGGCGCTGGCGCGGCGATTATCGCGCGGGCCCCGCCGGGGGAGTTACTCCTCCGGCACCTGCAGGCAACCCTTCTCGCCGCCGATCTGATTTTTCTCGGCCATCGAAGCAACGGGGCGCGGAGCATCTGGAGTACGAGAACGGGCCCGCTGATGACCGTTGAAAGGCTGGGCCTGCGATGCGGTTATCCGGGCACGCACTGCCGTCGTGCCCAATGCTATGGTCCCCGCTGCATTCGTCCAATCTAACCGCGTACGCACGTGCACACTCCGTGTGAAAGACTTGGCTCCTGGAATACGGTGTCCGCTTCGCTGACGCTACAACGCGGTGTGCTTGCGAGCTGCTCCATGCGATGGCCTCCGGAATGCTCGGAATCAGGTGTATAGTTTCGGCGCAGTCCTAGTGCAGATTCGTTTCATCGCATCTGGGGACTTTGGTTTTTGCGAGGAAGCATTTGTCGCAGCTCAGTCGCTGGTAGAAGACAGCCATCTTAGCATCATGCAAATTATGCCGTTTAGTGTAGCTCTACCGCTTCTGGAAATACGCGGAGGATGTGCATTGCTTGGAATTGAAACTGCAAAGCGGGTCGGTCGGTATTGGTCGACAACAAAGTTTCCACTGCGCTGGATAAATGCGTTGACAGCGCTGGTTGATGCGATTCGCCACCGTCTTTGAAACAATTTTACTCTTTAGTGCGCCTATCAGGTGTAAGCAGTAATATCTACAGGCACTATCTGGGATCTGCTCAAAGCTGCATGGCGCCCTGCTTGCCGAAAGAAGCCCCTGTTAGCTCTCTTCGTCTTCTCTCTGCAAACTTGTTTAGGGGATGTTTTCCATTTCCGTCTTGGGTTGTGTTCGACTATAAGTAACTAGCTCCGAGCCCCAACAGTATCTTCTAACCAGGCGAGCTTGTAAGGGTCTGTATATGACATCTATGCAACCGGAAGACAGCTGCATACACGCTCCAGGTCTACAACCTCACCGAAGCTCGCGAAGCGTCAGCGAGGAATCCGTGCGCATTCTGCACCCGGAAGTGTATTCACTACGGTCTTACAAGGGCAGCTCCCGAAGACATCGTTGTTCAAACAATGGCGCAGCCCTGGCGGCGTCCAGACGGATCTGCAGTGTGCTAAACGCCGCCTGCGGAGAAGGCGCCCACGTATAACTGTTGCTGGCAGTGGCCATGCTCGCTGGTAAACGATGTACACTGTTGCTTCTAGGACTGGCTCCAAATGGTTTACAGAGGAGAGTGCCTGCAACGTGCCGAGCTGTCGTAGCTGGCAGTCGTTTGCTGTTGGTGTCAGAAGATTGGCAACGTCTCCATGCCTTACTTTTTCCTGCAGTGGAAGCGTGCTTTGTCCAGTGGAACTTACTTCGGCATGCAAGAGAGGATGCATCGCGGTATTGCTGCTTGTGTTTCCCAGCGACACCGCGCGGGATCAACATCATCAGCAGCCAGATTGTGTATATCTAGTGCAGGACACATGCCTGCCCAAGCATCTACGATTAGCCCTGTCCTGTGCCAACCGCGTCTCCCTCTCCTGCCTAATTTACTAGTCTTATATCTGGCCACCGGGATTCTCTACCCGCAAAGAACTACCCCCCCCCCCTCCGCTCTCTCCCTCTCTTGAATACAATATACCGTCGGCTATCTGTTCTTCGCGTCGTGTATGGGGCATATTTACAACTCCATATTTCCATCATGATTACGTTGTAACGAAAGCATTAAAAACATGCAATATAACGAGCTGCAAATCGGTATAGGGTGCACAAGTGTCAAAGCAGAAGCTTCAATTGGGTTCACGAGCCAGTTTTCGTCTCATACACCACCTTAAATGACCCAATTACGCCTTTTGTGTAATGCATGTTAAACGGGACTGGTCGGATACATTCGACATTTTCTTCCTGCTCACTGCACAGAACATGAGAAATGCAGCTCTCTTGCTGCCGCCGTCCATGTGTTTCCAGCGTAGGTGCAATCTTAATGAGGTGGCGCAATATTACAGCGCAGTATTCGCTGATTATTTCTTTCTTTTGTACTCGCGGTATACTCAGCCGTATTTAACCGAAATATTTTCTCTCACATTTATCCCGTTGTGAAATGTTGCAGTTCACTGCAGTAGCCTTGTGCGAGGGTAGACTACTGCGGAAATATGGCCTCCTGGTTAAGAAAATACTCTTTCTCCGCGGTTTGCGTCTTGCCCTGAATTGAGAATGTTCTCGTCCTGGAGTAAAGGGCGCTGCACCCATCTGATCCCGGCACTCTAAAACCCTCCTCCTGCACGCCACAAGGCATTCGCTCCCTTCATCGAACGCCAGCGCGATCAGCAGACGATGTCGAGTTTTAGCAAAACGCGCACGACGCCGACGTCGCCGCAGGCGCAGAACGGCGCGTGCGCCCCCGTCTGGCAGATTGCGGTCCTCGAGCGGCGTGCAGCGACGACCTAAACGACCCCGCGAGTCTTCAGCCGGGCACTTCCTGGAGGGAAGGCGCATGCATTGACCCTCTTAGGCGCCGCCCACTCCTAGAAAACGCGCGCACTCCGCCGACGTCCGTTGTAGACCGCCCTTGTCTTGCGAGTCCCGAAACCAGCACCCTTGTATTCTTCGGAGGCGGCGGCAGTGGCTTTGGGAATGACGTCGGCGAGGCGGCGCGCGCGTTTCCTCGGAAAGCGAACAGCGCTCTCTGGAATCAAACGACGGAAGAAGAAGGCGCCCGGGGCGAGACCGAGGGGAAAGGGGGCGCTGGCGAGGGTTGCGAAAAGCTAGCGCATGCAGGGCCGTCGACGCGAGCACTGTATTTATCCCGTTGGGTCCCGGCGGCGGCAACTTCCGAGAGAGGGGCCACTGTCATCTTTCTGTTATACGTGTGCCTCGCAGCCAGGCCGGACGAGGTCGCTGCGCGGAAGTCCGAAAGTGCAGTCTGCCGCCTGCTCGCGTGTAGTGACATGCGCCAATCATGGGCGGGGAATATGACGTGGACGCGGGGAAAGTCTCTCCTCGGAGCCGTTGAGTGCGGCTTGCGCAGCTATTGGTCACCCCCTCCTCCCTTTCCCATCTCCCTTGCTCTCCATCTTCCGTGAATGCCCGGGACTTCCCCTAAATAGTTCGACTGACTTTTGCACAAGGACTCGGCGATGGCTGACACTCCAATGCTGCTTCTCTGCATACCCGCCTCTGTGTAGAGCACTGAACACGAGGCGTGGTTTTTGAACCCCGTCTTGCGTTGGGGAGTTTGTTTGCAGAATTTGCCAGCAGCCAGTTTATCCAGTTGGTAGGCGTCTTATGGTGGAGCTCCAGAGGCCGCACCTAGCGTCGCTAAGCTTTACAGCGTAATGAAGTCTACTGTATCTGGAATATGCAGCAAACGTTCCCAGAGCCTTAAGAGCACCATACGAGGCTCACGCCACGATCAGGAGTCTTGACCAGCCCTGTTTTACGTTGCCTGCTTACGTCTCACAAAAAACCGCATACCGTAGCGCTTAGAAACCTGAAGCACTTAAATCCGCGTGCACTAGCGTCAGGTGATCTGGTAGTCTGCTAATCTGGATATAACGTCGAGTGCACCGCCATGTATATTAGAAGGCGAGACAGGGCGACCGAGTCGTTGCCAGGAGTGAATAACCTGCGTTTCTACTCTGCAGGCGGCAGTCTTCAGAAAGAGTCCATGTTTGTAAATCACGAGCGACCAAGTTCTCCGGCGCCATGTCTCAGGAGTACCGAGTAAACTATTATAATAGTCAGCGGCGACCACTTTCGAAAGGACGTCCTCGACCAAAAAGCCGTTCCATGTTCGCAAATCTGGCTAGGTGACAGCGGAGTAGCCATGCGCTGAGAGTGAAGGAGTGCGGCTATACAAAACAAAAAAGCAACGAGGCTGGACAATGTTGTTGAGGCTCCGACTCCTCTACGTCTCGGCCTTCGTGCTCGAAGCGTCTTTTTATTTTTTCTTTCTTTTTCACGATCCTGCTCCGTTCTCTTTCATTCTTCTTCCTTTTGTTGTGCAAATCCGGCCAGGTACTGTACGCCGGCGCTGACCAAACTGCTTTTCCGCCGCTGAGTGGGCCCTTGGCAGCTGCCTTCTTTTTTTCCCCTTTATTTTCTCTCCGCGTCTCGCGAGACTCCTTCGCCCGGTTTCCGGCCAAATCCCCTCGCGCGTTTTTCTTCTTCCCTCTGTCCACGCTTCGCCTCACTTATGCAAGGGTCAGGCCGCTAAAAGCTTTCCCAGGAAGAAGAAGAGTGGACGTCGCCGCGAAGGCGCCCGAGCGTCGAACTTTCTCCGCACTGTACTGTTTCCTCGTCTTCCTGCTGCTGCTCGCCGGTCGTTCTCTTCTTTTTCCTCGTCTTTTTCTTCTTTCTTTTCGCTCTACATATCCCCATTGTATAGAGCCTCGCTCTAAATCGCGATATTATGACGCGAGAAAGTTGGTCTGGCTGCGAAGCTTTCCAGGATCGCGCGGTCTTTAAGAGAGCGTCCAATTAGCTGTTTATTTTTTAAAAGTCCGGGCAACACCTTGAGGCGATCTAAACAGCACACGCACCCGCTCGTGCCTGGGATGACCGTATTTATTTATGATTTAATTCATTTCTTTGTTTAGGGTAACCCCAGAGACCATCATTACATGAGGCCGGTCGGGAGGGGCTGACTAGCACAATATTGTCAGTATTAACAACACATACCTTACTTAGCCTAAGGCAGCAATATAAAAACAACGACGTGGGAAGAGAACTGAGTATGCGAGGAGGTTAAGGTGCAAACAATATAAATTGGGTGCAAGGGAAATAACAAGCAACAAAAGATAGTTACGCGCAAAGGAAGGGGACAATTCGAACTACAACAAATACTCCTACATGGGAGTAAAAAGGCAGTAAGCTCTCCTCTAGCGGACACCCTTTGATAAAAGAGTAGCGTGCTCCCATCTAACTCCTTTCTATTTAGAGGGATAACGTGGCACGGTGCAAATAAATAAAAAAGGCGAGGTACAAATAGAACGCCAATGTGAAATCAAGACGGGCGTAAACCTATCGCAAAACACAGGCATTGCTGTGATCAGCAACACAATGTCCATGTGTTTGCTGCGTGGTAAGTGCGGGAACATTGCTTCGCAATTGCTTTTACTGGTCGTCAGTTATGGTATTTAGTGGTTTAAGTGCGGCTTCGTCAGCTATTATCAATTTAAATCTTACTGCTTTGACCTCCACGCAACTACTTAGCTATAGACTTCGTCTCGCGTCGATTCTTAAGAGGATGCGTCAGTCCGAAAGCTTCTAGCTATATTTAGCCTACGTGCCTACCGCATTTTATCCCACCATCATTCAGAGCAAACAAATGTGCTGTCTCTTGCAGTCTAGGATTACCGAGCACTAATTTGTCAGCGATATCCAAGACTGCATCGTTTAACATATTGCTCCCATTTTATGACTGCGGCCGGCCTTTCTTTGCTCCTTATAGAAGAACGGCAATCTTGGCTATGAGAAGTCGTGTCTCCAGAGCAAAGGCCACTGGGACCACGTATGACATCTCGGTTGACAAATGGGGCGATTAAGAGAAAGCGGGGCTGTTTTTCGTTGGTTGCTGATGCGGCGTACCGGTGCGTTGTTTTTTTCTCGGCTCCTTTCACTTTACGAGCAGTGATTGAGCCGCGTCTCTCTTGCGACCACTGCAGTTGCCGGTCCGTCTCAATCCTCTAGCATTGTCATATGACCGCACCCTTCGTTGCGTGGGAAAGTACGCCTCTCCCATTGTGACACTGCAGGCTTTACCGCCACCGCAAGTAACGGTTGTTTTTCGCCATACACTGTTTGATGTGGGTCAGCGGATTTCTTTAGCACGGAGCGATGGGTTCACAGTATCATTCGTGAGTGTCTGATAACAACAGCCTCAAATTTAATGAAGGTTGTGCTACAGTCTGCAGCGCCTAACTGCGCCATGCCTGATTTCCCATCTGCTTTTTCGTGCTATGAAACTGGTTCAACCTTTGGTCTTGACTGGCGCAAAAGCTATAAAGCTGAGGGTGGTGCCTTGGGCACAGTCGGGTGAGCCCTTGCGCACAGCCTTTTATCCCCCCACGAAGGCAGCTGTGACTGTTTTAATTTGCGAAATAAATAAACAGGCTTCAAATACAATATATGGTCTCGAATTACTTAACCCGGTACTGCGCGACGGCTTAATCTACATTGTATTGAAGATTAGTGACCGAGTTTCTGACAAGCGGTACACTGTGGATTTCAGTGAGGGTGAACTGTGATATTAATGAAAACACATATCAAGAAACTAGTGATATTGTTCGCAGGCATGCAGGGAACTTCGTTGTTCAGTTGGTCTTTTCAGCACACTACAAAGTTTCGACCTTAAAGGCTAATGCCGGCTATTTAGGCAGCTGCGGACCTGTTCTGAAAAGATCGTTTTCCCGTGTTGTATTTTTACCTTGTGCTGTTGGGCGGCTTAGCCTTTGACACTTGAATTGGTGTGAGAGATTACTTGCTAGCTATAGGTGCTGACTTCACAGACCCTAAAATAGCAAATTAATCAACCGTGAGGAGAATCGTTACTTAATTAGCGATTCTGTTTGCCTGCTGCATTTGTGCTACCAAAAAATCTGATGTCAATAATTTGGTACAGTTCCTTGATTTGTTTGTGAAAGATAGGAAGAAATCAAACTAAATGGTATCACCGGACTTGCGCATCTTAACAAGTCTTCAGCAAGTCATCTGTTTCAAAATTGCTTAGCGTCAGTTACTTATCTAAAGTACCCGGCGGACCCCAAGAAAGGCATTGCGTGGAAGGGGCCTTTATATCAATATCGCAGGGAAGCTACATTAAAGAACATACTATGCTCAAAATCATCAAAATATTAGTGAAGACACATCAAGCATTGCAACTTATGTTAAATTTATTGAACAATTTTATCCAGATATTTTATGCTTTACCAAGAGAACAAAGGTTTCCTTCTCGAGCCGTATTGCGGCCAACGCATCAATACCCTCGTTAAGACCTCCAGTTCTTATGACAATAAAGATGAAACGAATAGCCTCATTGTGTGCGCACCTCATCGGAATGGGCCTCAAAGAACGACCTACGTGTCGCTCTGCTGGCGTAAAGGGAGATTCAGGTGGCGTGTACCGGAACGGCAGCTCTGATTGCTTCATCGACAGAGGGGACCGTCGGCAGGTGATTCGTAAATTACGTCCCGTGCATGCATCACTGCAGCATGCCGCAGGCGCGAACAACGGCCGCAAGAAGCTCAGCTGCTCATCACGCGTGTCGTCCGCATCATTCGGGGATAAGCGCGTGCCTGCCTCACGCGTCTTCATCACGCGCGCATTGGTTAACACGAACGCAATTCCGGTACACGTCTTCGTTCGCCGTCCGCAGCACGTGACAGATGGGGCTTTAATAGAGAGGGGTCCCGTCGACGGCCGCGAACAGGCGTCAGCTGCCTGCGGATGCGCAGCTGAGTCGCGGACAAAGGAATTTTGTTTACGGCGCACTGTCCGCAATCACAGGTGCCTGTGAGGTGTCTGCCGGCAAGGCGCGAAGGCCGTATATCTCCCCCCCCCCCCCCCCCCCCATCTTCCCCCTTTGGTTTTCTATATTTGTTCGTCTGTCTTTTTCATTTGCAGTGGCGTGCGCGCTGGAATAGCGCGTGACATCATCCATGTGCCGCACGATCTAGAGGAACGTGTGCTGCCCGTTCGCGTCTTCCGTATTTGGGCAGTCACTGTTGCGTCTGACATGTGGTGACTTACAAATGTGGTGTGCATTCCTTAGAAATAAATGCGACCTTCGACAAAACTGTCACGCAAGAACGTAACGGCCTTTGTACTCTTGGGAAGCAAGATAATCAGTGATAAACGCAGGCAACTCAATGTATGAGTCCTATTTCTACTGAACATAGCGTTGGTGAATTGTAGAGAACTTGAAGAGAACATTACCACTAACCGGTCACCGCTAAATGCTTCCTGCAGCGCGTTTTATATGGCAGTGGACTTTAATATAATAACCGAGGTTCAAATTGCTTCGGAAGCGCTATGGTTGACACGCGACCACAACTGCAATGCAGCTTCGTTTCTATGGATCTCATGCAGCTCCGATGTGTACTATAGAAGGTTAGATAATCACCACCTTTCAGATGCTGCTGTTGTCCCGTTAGTGTGGCAGGATGCCTAGTGCGAGCTCCAACTAGATTTTTTTTTCACTAGCAGCGTGGTTTGATTACTCTTTGCAGAGGCTGTTCTCAGTGACTAAGCTACTTCATGCTTGAAGTGACCACAGCTCAGCGATTGCATGCACACGTGCCCCGTGTTGTAAGCGTACTTCAGCCGCTTAACTTTCCAGATACTATCTGGCGGAGGTAGTCCAACAAATCAAGGAATGCGACCGCTGCCCTCACGTTTCAGGAATGGAAACTGAGCCTCACGATCTCCTTTTATAGAAGACGTTAAACTTCAAATGAAGAAAAAAAAATTACGTGGAGTCTTAGAAAGCAGAGTTTTGTTGCCTGCCTATGAATTTGCTGCGGGCCTTTTGATATTGCATACATTTGACAAGTTTATTCGGATAGTACAGACAACGCGCCGGCCTTGGCTCTTGTATCTTTAATGAAGAAAAAATGACTGGTAACTCATTTATTTTTCGACGGCGGAGACCGGGAAAGCAGTTTATAGCGTGAACGCTTCACCTTTCATCAGCTCTTCCTTCCTCTGTGTGGTCAAAGGGGCGTTGATCAGTATTCACTCTGATCCGGAGTTTTCCTAAAAAAAAGTCAACATTTGTGCCCTTCCTAACGCCCATCAGCATTCCTTCCGGCGTCTTAAAGCGTCCAAGACCCGTTAACAGCGCTCCCGACCCTGTTTGGTGAAAAGATCACGTTGTGGAGTTTCGGACTGAAGACTACGATTTCGTATCGACACACTCTTTTTCAAGCAACAGGAAAATGACGTGTTCGATACGTGACTGTTTGATTATCATCACGCCGCAGCTTTATCGTCCGTTTTCGTGAGAGTGAGTGAACACCTTGGTTTGCTGCAAACCGAGATCTGAGTCGCGCGCCACATTGCGCACAACATTAGAGAAAAGCATTGGTTCATTTCATGGTGGAGACGTGTGTCGTCCACCCAAATAGAGACGTCTCCCACATCGCCTTTTCACGGCTTGCAAGCGTCGCTTGCCGCCTTCGCCGCCATAACTGGATTGCGTGCGACTCTGTGTGTGTAAGCTCGTCCCGCACGCGATGCGTTCAGGGAGAGGACATCACTTCCCAGATGGCTAGGCGCGTGTGTCCACATTGGACCGGGCCCTAGCGTGCATACAAAGTCGTGCACCTTACCAGTACACACTCTCTCTCAGTTCTCGTCGCCTCCGCTGCGTTCGCATGTGGCGTGCGCGGATCATTAACGCCAACCGTCTTTCTACGGCGTTCCTCTCACCTCCTGCATCACGCAATATCCGCCCGCTGCCACGACTTTCCACAACTTTTTATTTATTTATTCATTTTTTTTGCAGTGCATCCCAGATTGTGACTCCTCTCTTGGGTGCTTTTGGTTTTGCTTCCCCAGAGAAAAAGAAATGACGCGGGAAAACGAGCGCAATATTTGGCAGCGCGCGCCCTTAGCTTTCCCCGTCCAATCCGCGCACGAAGCGCTATGGGCATCATCCCGCCGACGCTTCGGAGCAGCAAGAAGAATCACCTCGCGATGTGCGCAGCGCCCACGACACCGCTGGCCATCCTAGCGAGCTAGTGTGCCTTGGCAGAGCACTACTTGGCTCACGTAGTATACGTGTGCGTGTGGTGTGCCGTCTTCGGCGTCGTGGATGCTTGCGTGCGCGCGTGGTCCTTGCTCGGCGTCTTTTTTTTGTTTACCTTTTCATCCACCCCGTTTCTGTTATAGTCGTTGCCATCGCCTTTCTCTCCCTCCTGTGCCTTTTCCATGTGCCGGAAAATTGTCGTTTTCGTTCGCCCATTGTAGCTGAGCAGCTGCTTTCTGCCCGGCCGTGCGCATTGACTGCGGTGGCCGTCTAATATACCCCGCCGCGCTATCTCTGTGCTGTGCAGGTCGCTTGCCCCCATCTTCCTTCAGGCCTTTTCTTTCTTCTTCTTGGCTGTGTTGTGCGATGATCGGCGCGAGAACGTCGGAATGCCGCCGCCTCGGCAGCAGCAGCCGTCCGCCCGTCACGACGGTCGTGAGCCACTCGTAGATCGTGGAAATATTAGCGGTTTTGTGTGCGTGTGCGCAACGCGTTGTCGTGTGCTGTGTGTGCGTGCGCGCGTCTGTGGTACGCGAGCCGGTTCGCTTGTTCCGCCATTGCAGACTCCTGCGCGATCTCCCTTTATGACGTCTGGCTCCCACCCCCTTCCGTCATCGCGCCTTCCTTTCGTTTCTCTTTCTGTTCTTCTTCTTCGTCTTCCACCCGTAATTCTCTTTTTCGCCGTACCTATAGGGTTGTGTTTTTTTCTTCTTTCTCTCCTTCCACTTTTCTTTTGCATTCGCACTCTTCGTCGTCGTCCTCGCCCCCCGTTGTCGTGTACACCGCGCTCGTATCTCGCCCTGTCATCTCTCTCTCTCTGTGAACTTTCTCCACGGGCCGTCCCCTTGTTTCGGTGCTTGCATGGCTGGCCGGCGCGATCCTTGGAAGGCGTCCATTAGGGAGCACCGCGAGTGCCGCTGCCTTGTTCTACCTTTCCAAAGGAATTTTTGTTGCGATTACTTTTTTTTCCCTCTCCGCGCCGGTGCATTTCTATCACAACCCCCCCCCCCCCTATCTCTCTCTCTCTCTCTCTCTCTCTCTCTCTCTCTCTCTCTCTCTCTCTCTCTCTCTCTCTCTCTCTCTCTCTCTCTCTCTCTCTCTTCTCTACGCTTTAATGCCAGGCTGCACGGCGAATTGTGGCTGCTTGTTCTTTTCTGTGTTGGCGTTGAGAAGGGCCGGGTAGTTTACGTCGGCTTTACAGGTGACAAGATTGTGCGAGTGGGTACACTGCCCTACTAATACAGGCTTGGGCGAGGAAGGCAGTGCTAGGAGAGTGCTTTAGCCACGCAAACCCGACCTTCCGAAACGTAGATCGCCGTGTAGCCTTGCAGCGTTACTCCCGTCTACCCTACCCGAAGGCACAGACAGCACCTTGGTGTTCTATTCAAGAAAGTTCCTCGCTAAGCAACTGCGTGTGTGAGGCAGTTTACAAGCGAATAAAGGAACAGTTTACATAGAGACTCGGAGAAATCAAGAAAAAAAAAGTGAACGTTGTTGTCCTAAAGCGTGCTGTAAAGCATGCAACGGCCGACACGGGTTCTTGCGACACGGTTTGTTGCGCATTTGAATAGTGGGGAGGCAACTGTGGGGTTGTACGCAACCAGGGTTCGGCAGATCCTTCAGCTTTTAGCTTCACAACGTTCTCAGGATCATCCATCTTGTCATCTGGCTTCGGTCATAACTTCTTGAGTAATAGCAATAAACTTTCCTCCTATTACTCGAGGAGTTGCGAGCTTTGCTTTGTGTCCCGGCATGTACTATCGGGGACAAAACTCTCAGCACGCATACTCTCTTAGGACGCAAAGCCAAACTTGCAGAAGTAATACTCAGGCTCACGCGCTCCAGTGTGTTACAGTGAAAACAGATGTTCGTTTTCAGGCGTGACACCTATGGATCTAGATCGCTTATTCCGAGTCCTGAAGAGTTTTGTCCCCGATAGTACGTTCGATGACTGACCCACGAAAGGAACCTAATGCCATTTCGGCATCTCAAAGCGTTCAAGCATCACTACTCAAGTAGAGCCCGAGCGCCAAGAAATGGCTCTAGGAGGTCAGTTGGGCAGCTTCTATTGATTCCTTGTACAAAAGACACGAGTTTGCATATAGGGTGTTAGGGCTCCTCGCTACATGCTTGTTTATTTCAACGATATCGCGAAGCAAAATAGGTGATACAGAGATCCACAAAACACTGATACTAGTATTGAGGGTTTTCTATGGTTTACTCGTTCGGCTGCTCAGATCATGGTTGTGGAAATTAACTTCGGGCGCGGCGGTCGCATTCAGGGGAAAGGGAGGGAGGGGCGAAAAAAAACACGAAACAAAAAGAAAGCACCGGTATTGTGTTCTACGCCAGTGGTAGTTGAGATTGATTAAATGTCCTCCGCTAAGTCGTCTCTGATAGTACAGGTGACGCTTCGGGACATTAAATCTTACATACCATACCATGCCATGCCGTACCATACCATACCATGCCATGCCGTACCATACTATACCATACCATACTATACCATGCCATACTATACCATGCCATACTATACCATACCATATTATACCATGCCGTACCATACCATTCCATACCCCACCATGCCATACTATAGCATACCATATTATACCATGCCGTACCATACCATACTATACCATATCAGACCATACCATACCATTCGATACCCCACCATACCATAACATACCCCAATATACTATAACATACCCCACCATACCATACCATGTCATACCATACCGTACCATACTATACCATGCCATACCATACCATATTATACCATGCCGTAACATACCATATCATACCATACCATACCATTCCATACCCCACCATTTTATACCCCACCATACCATTCCATACCCCACCATTCCATATTCCACCATACCATACCATGTCATACCATGCCATGCCATGCCATACCACACCACACCATACCATACCATACCATACCATACCATACCATACCATACCATACCATACCATACCATACCATACCATACTCTTATAATAAAAGACACTAATGTATTGTTTCCTTTTTGTCCCCTTCACCGGCACCTGTTTGTCGTATGGTGCTTCGCAGCCTGTGGCATGCAGTACATACCTCCAGACTCTGTTACACACAGTGTCCGTGAGCCGAGCTGGCGGCGGTGCCCGCTTCGAATCTGGGCGCCGAAGGGTAGAAAAGGGCTGCAGCGCGGCCGCCGCCATCCGGCTGCTCATCTGCCGCCATCGCCAGCCGGCCAAACCGCTTTGCCGCGAGTGCTGTTTGCTTGCTGGCTTGCCCGTCCCCTCTGGCCGGGTGCAACGCACCGGCCGAGCTGCGTTGCTTTCCGTCGCCCCCCCCCCCCCCCCTTCCTTCCTTCCTTCCTACCTACTCCGGCCACTGCTGCTGCTGCGAGCCACTCTTTTCAAACCGCAGCCGCTGCTCACTGGCCGCTTCTCCTCTGGCGGCTCAGGCAGCCGTCTTCGCCCCAGCACACGGTCTTGACCTGGAAACTCGGACGCTTGGCCGAGCCAGGCGCCCATGTGTCCGTCGCGCTGTTCGTTGTCGTGCCACTCATGCGGGCTCCTGGTCAGAGTAAAAGCAGAGAGCTACGCGCATCGGTGGTGAGTGGTATGCCGTATGTGGGGTCTTAACGGCCAGAAGCTGCTCGTGGGCAATTAGGGACGCTGTTGAGGAAGGAGAGCGCTCCGGATTACCTCCGACAATCGGAGGGTTCTTTAACGCTATACAGCCACTGCGCCACCACGGCGGATGTGAGCTAGTTGGTCATTTGAGGTGGGGTGGCTGGCCAGCATACTCGAGGTATGAAGCACTGCGATAAAATAAGTGAGCGGGAAAAGTAGAGCAGAGAATGACAACCGCTGGAAATCAGTTCAGGTCAGTCCTGGAGCAGAAAAGCAATCGCTGGAGTTGGTGTTCACTTCAATATCCGTTCTTTCCTGTCCTGTTTTAAGTCCGTCCTCTTACGTGGCTACAATGTTTCATGAGTGGTCAGTGCCTCCTCTCGACGCTGCGCCGTAGGAGTGCACGGGAACGTTCTCCACGCTCGAAACGTTCAAGTGGTCTGCAGTTAATCCGGACCAGCTCTCGTTACGCGGAGCTATTCTTTAATTGCATCTGACTTCGAAATCTTAACAGCATTACAGTGGGACGATATAGGTATACCTGGGGTTCTGATGACCACGAGCGTGACTGAAACGTGAGACTTATGGAAACCACAAACGTTGCCTAATTTGGGCACTGATGGCACCAAACAATGCAACGATTTGCACGCAGCAGTGAGAGCGCTTCATAGCATGAACATTTATTTTACAGGCGCAGTTCGACACGCCGCGGTATATCAGTGGCTTTAGTAAAACTTGGTGTACGGGGCTAGTTGGTGCTGAACGCTTTTTTAGTAGGATATAGCCCAGTCTGTGGCAATCACGAACACTGCACGTTTATGTGGACACGAAAGCGTTCATGTCTGTCAATTCATTTTCGTGTCTCTGTTTTTGTCTGTAGTGGAAAGTTGAACGTTAATCCGTCCCTAAGCGCTACTAACTCGCAGGATCGGTCCTGCGTGATTCTAATTTTGATGCAGGCGAAATCCAGGACAGCGTAAACTGCGAGGCGGCTGAGCCCTAGTTTGACCGGGCCCGCACGCGTTTCACGTTTGAAAGGACCAATGAAAATAGTGCGAAAGACGGAATTTATGAACTTTCGACGAACATCTGGTATCACCAACACTAATGTCACCAGCTAACCAGCTTTTTTTTCTATTACGGTGTTTACTATAATATACGAGGAAGCCGTCGCCGTACGAATTGACGTATGAATGCGCGCGTGCCTTCCACGGAAACAGAGCCCTGAGGAGAGACCATTTCCCGTGAAGATGTCGCCGTTAACGACGCGCATCTGCGGCCTTCGAGAATCCAGCGGCGACAAATTCCTCACGTCTATTCCGAGCGTGCGGTACACTAGCGAAAGGCGTACACCGGCGATGATTCCGCCTCTTGGCCATGGATCGGAGCGGGGAAGTTTCTCTCCTGTCGAGTGTGAGCATGCACACTTCCTCTGTTCTATTGCCGCTGCGTTTAGAATTTCCTTGGAGCCGAGGCGGCGACGAGAACGCGCTTTCTCCACGACCGTCGCGATGTCTTCCGACGTGTTTTATGCAAACCATCCGGAGGAAACGATTCGTGCGCGTCCGGCCAATCGGCGAATGTGTGTGTATACGAATATGCCAGCAAACAGCCTTCGCTCGCATAGACTATACCGGTGTCCTGTGGTAGGAAAGCATAAATAAACTATGGTGCATGACTATGGAGGTTTTATATTGCCGAAAGCGCGCGAAAAAAAAAAAAAAACAAAGCGACGCGCGCGCTTTTTGCGACCGAACGCGTGGGTAGAAGACGCGAATCAGAAAACAAGGGAAAAAAAAAGCGTCTCGCTTCGTTCCGCGAAAGAGTCGCTGCCAGCGAAAGAGGCTGGCGCTGTCGGAGAGACCTTGGAGGCGCGTTTCCCGGTAACCGGAAAATGAGCGAATTTGGGATGGACGTGCGTGAAATTTCTCATTGCCGATTTTCTTTGCCTTGAACGGGGCAGATGAGCTTTTCGAGGAAGGTTTTAGCAGTGAGCTCACGCGCGGACGACGTTTTTATCGCGCTTTCTTTTGCGGAATTATTTTGCTCCTCCTCTAGGGGACGCGTCTGCGTCGCGGGTCGCTGATAAATTAGCGCCTGCAAAGTAGCCGGGACAAGGCTGAATGAAATATTGAGAGTTCAGGGAGAGGGGACGCGAGTTTCATATTTTCGCGTTAACGAAGACAGATGTTTTGTTTTCCAAAGCGCAAAGCACAGAAGTGCGAAAAAAGAAAAATAAGTTACTCCTCAGCAGGCGTCTTTGCAGACTGAAGTGCTAATGGGGGTAAGAATGCGCGCACTAAGCCTGCCGCTTTCCAGACTTCCTAAGTAGTGGCGGCGACTGCTCCTGGCTAGCAAATAAGCAAGGACACCGTACTTTTAGTATTCAACCCTATCGTGGTTTTTATTGGTTGCCGGAAACACTGGGAAAACGCAATCTGCAAGAGAGAAAGTTTAAGTTTTTTCTACTTTGCCGCTTCTGAACTACGGTAGTGCACATTTGCGTTGGCCCGACCGTCTTGCTTGGAAAAAGACTACCACACGCCATTACTACCATGCCCGATGAATTGGCGGTGCCCGGTGGTGCTGACCAGAAAACACAGTGGAGTCAGCGAGAGGTCTTTCAAATAGATGGGCGTTTAGGAAGCAATGCTTGGTGCCTTCGATGCGTTTCAAGGAATCAAGTGTCATCGCTCCGGTGTTCCTGAGCACTTGGAGCACTCGTCCGCGCCTTTAAAAGCATTTAATAATAAAATAAAACCAGGTCTACCATTTCAAGCTCTTGCAGTGCATAAAGAACGGCAAGCTCTACACTACAGCAAATCCCGAGCCATGTATGTTTACAGTATTCTCTTCGCAGTCGCCGCCGCGGTGGCTCAGCGGTTATGGCGCTCGGCTTCTGGCCCGAAAGACGCGGGTTCGATCCCGGCCGCGGTGGTCGAATTTCGATGGAGGCGAAATTCTAGAGGCCCGTGTGCTGTGCGATGTCAGTGCACGTTAAAGAACCCCAGGTGGCCGAAATTTCCGGAGCCCTTCACTACGGCGTCCCTCATAGCCTGAGTCGCTTTTGAGACGGTAAACCCGCCTATAAACCATAAACCAAGCATTCTCTTCGCAGAGGACACAGGAGTACACCTATTACAAGAACAAACTACAGCCTTCAACATACAGACTTCAGATACCTTTATTGTTGAATCATGTTGATGAGTTAGTAAATTTTAATAAACCAATGACCAAACATTTTCTAGAAACCCTATTTCTCAAGCATGACCTTGAATTGGTATAATTTTGTGATGTTGTTTTTGCTTTGTTGTGCCTGAAAATGTGTGTTGGTATTACTGATTTCCTTTAGTAATGTCCCCTATAACGGCATGTGTGATTTTCTATATAATTACAGTCGGATGTTTTGACATTGCAAAGCAATCAGCAATATTATGTTCGTCGTTGTGACCAAAGATTGTATTCCTCAATTGGTGTTATCGAATGCCTTTTAACATGTCCCTTTAGCTGCTCGCATAACGTCATCCGGAGCCAAAGCCTTTGTCAGGTACTCTAGCCTTTAGCTTTCTCTCCGGCTTTCTGTAAAATAAATAAATAAATAAAGAAAGAAAGAAAGAAAGAAAGAAAGAAAGAAAGAAAGAAAGAAAGAAAGAAAGAAAGAAAGAAAGAAAGACCTGGACGTCACGGTGTCCACTTGTTCCTAAATGGAGATTGCGTGGGTTTGGGAGAGCTTCGTTGAGATTTGCACACGGTGGACTTGCATGTATTTCTAGGAGACGCCGGTCAAGTCCAGATAAAAAGAAACTATATCGTTTTTAGTTGGCAGCTTATAAAGTCGTACCCAATAAAAACCTGCAACGCATGACTTGTAGTCGGAGCTTTCTGTCGATGCAGGGCCCACTCGGGACTGCCGAATAGTGCAAGCAGCGGCGAAGGTTCGCCACCGGCGCCACGTTGCCGGTTACACTGAGAACAACCGTACATGACACTGGCATTTTGATCTACCGCTGCACAATGGTGGATGATACAAATGAGTGCGCAGGCCTTCCTGAGCACTTTGGAATGTTGTCGCGTTTTCAGCGCAATGAAATCTATCCGGCACTTATTGAGGTGTGTCTCCATTTTCTTGAGGCTTCGAAGGACGATGGTTGTAGTGCAGCAAATGACGTAAAGCGGGGTTAGCATTCCAGAGCGGCGAGATCAGGCTGCCGAAGTTGTGAGCCTTTTTTCAGTTGTGAGTCTTTAGCACGAAGAGAAGCAGTGCTAAGAGGCTCCGACGATGTATGAGCAAAGCACGTTACAAGTGTAATAGGCCGCGAGTAGCCACGCATGGACTGTGCAACAAGTGGGGCAAGCAAGGGATGTCCGGAAAATGAGAAATCGAGAGAAAGCTCCAAGACACGAGACATCGGCCTCGCGCACCGGAAAACATCAAAGAAAGGCTATAGCTCTTCGTCACGCAGGAGGAACGAGAGCTGGCTCACGCGTCGTTCCATCCCAGGTATTCTCCGTTGTTATCCCCACTTCGTTTCCGCTAAGCACACCCGGATGCGGGTTGAGACGGACCCGGAAGAGGCGCATATCTTGGCCGCGTTGTATATTATGCGCGCGTATAGGAAATACGCGACCCGTTTGATTCTTGTTACCGCGTTCCTGCTGCATCGGGAACAACCTCCTAGTTAGAACGCCGTCTTAGGTTCAACCCCGTTCTTCCGCGCAATGGACTCTGGACACTGTCCGACTAAACGGTGCAGCGTTGCAGGAACTTTGCTCCTGGTGTCAGTCAATTATAATTAGGGGCGAATTCACCAGACTGCTTTCTCGTTGTAATGGTTTGCCGCCGTCCGGCTCCTTGGGTCTCGCGCCGTTGGTTATCGTGATTATCGATTATACAGCGGTTGCCGAGGTTGGTTATCGGCGAATTCACGCACACCGACCGTGACGAAGCGATCTGGCGCGCTAACTGAGTTTTGAATTCCATCGTGCATTAGGTCACGCCATCTGTATGGCTTCCACGTCACTGTACGCATTTAGCGAGCCAGAGTGCTAGAGTTACGGCGGCGTCGCGCCGCGGCCGCCTCAATCGTGTGGGCGGTCGCCGCTCCGAGCGTCCGCGCGCCCAGCACCTCTCGGCTTTTCGTGCGTTCCGCCACATTAACCCATTGGCGCACACGGCGCGTCCAGAAATGCGGCGGCGCCGAGCGGGGCCCCATGAATTTGCGTATACACACACGCTTGCATGTTCGTATACGCCGCCGCTGGCCCTCTTCCTTAATTATCGATCCTGCCGCGTGTGTGTGTGCGATGGCATGGGCGAGTAGAGGCTGCGGCCGGCTCCGTCAGGCAAGGACGTGGCGCCCTTTGAATTGACCGCCGCCGCTGGCGGACGGCTGAGCCGACACGATGCCCGGTAGACGACAGCGCAGACTCTGCGGAGGAAGACGCGTGCCGCTTAATGCAGTCGTCTCGTCCGCACGAAAGGGAGTGAGTGTGGCGGTGTGTGGAGTCCAGCGGTGGAGAGCGCAGAGAAAATGCTGCCTGTTTGAAAAGGCGTTGGCTAGAGTCAGGGCCTTCATCTCCCATTGGGGACACGGGCCTGGACGTGGTTATTTTTATTTTTATCCGTCCCGACATAGTATTTGTCCTATTAGGGGACGATGCCTCATTTAGGCTGCTATTGGGACGCCAGATAAGGCACGGATGTCGTATTGGGACAACAGGACGCCATTGGTCTACTGAATGCCATGGCCAGCTGTCGCACGGACTCGCGTGCCAATGAGAGTCCAGTTTTGTTTCCTGCGCTCTAGGGGCTTCGTAGAAGGTTATATGGACACTTTTTTTTTGCTGTCCAATGTCTCTACAGTGTCACGACCGGTGCCTGGCGTCCTAACCTCTATTTTTGGGCACCTAACTTCGCTATAATGTGACGCTCGCTATTGTCGTGCCACTAAAGACGACGTAGATTATGGTAGCCGTCCGATCTGTCCGGCGTAATGTGACAGTAAGCGGCGTGCGAGCACCGTCGCCGCGTTCATGACTGCTGACGCGGGGCGGTTCCCGGCCGCCGGTTTAATTAACGAGTCCCTGCGGGCTGCCGAGGCCGTGTCACCGACGGCCGGGCTACTGGACGGACGGGTTGGCCTGTCACGCCGCCGCCACATGCCCGAGGATGGCCGCGGCGAGGCTTTCCTCAATCACATACTTGGAAGACGGAGGCGGCCAGAAGAGGCAGCCTGGGGCTTCGCCCGCAGGAATGCTTCGTACGCGCCCTTGGCTTTGCTGCACTACACCCGCGAACCATGACTGCACTGCGCGCATTGACACGGGCGAACAGTTCAAGTGCGAAAAGTTCCGTGCGCTGTTGAAAAACTGCGCTGTGTAGAGAAGACTAGCTACGAAAGATGTGTGGTATAGCTCATAGGGCTGCCAACAGCGTTGAGAAATGTGTAGCTTTGAAAAAAAAGTCGTGAAAGGCTCGTTTCTCTTGATTTACCATTGGAGCTCCACGCGGCGTTAAACTGTATAAGGCTCGAATGAATCTAATAATAATTGGTTTTTTGGGGAAAGGAAATGGCGCAGTATCTGTCTCATATATCGTTGGACACCTGAACCGCGCCGTAAGGGAAGGGATAAAGGAGGGAGTGAAAGAAGAAAGGAAGAAAGAGGTGCCGTAGTGGAGGGCTCCGGAATAATTTCGACCACCTGGGGATCTTTAACGTGCACTGACATCGCACAGCACACGGGCGCCTTAGCGTTTTTCCTCCATAAAAACGCAGCCACCGCGGTCGGGTTCGAAACCGGGAACTCCGGATCAGTAGTCGAGCGCCCTAACCACTGAGCCACCGCGGCGGGGAGAATGAATCTCGAATGTTGTTATAATCCATGCATTCAATACCCGCGCTGAGGGATCGGCTAAGAAATGGTAGGCGTGGCTAATCTGCAGGGGATAATTTTTACAGCGAGAGCTGTTAATCGCGCGTTGCTGGGTTTCGCGTCGTAGTAGTATGTCGTAGACGGTCGCTGTCGGCGTAACCGGTGGGTGCGTTCCACGGGTACCACTCGGACCCAGCAAGGGGGAAGGTACGGCGTGAGCGGAGAAATGCGCAACCGGAGGCTGGTTACCACAGGAACCATCCGGAGGGTGGTTACCGTTCAAGGAGGAGGGTATCGGGAGGGCGGAGGAATCCCCAACCGGAGGTCGGTCACCCTGGCAGGAGGAGGGTACGAGGAGAGCATGAGAACGCGGTATCGGTACCTGGTTGCCATGGTAAGCAACCTGAGGGTAGTTACCCTAGAAGGAAAACGAGGGCTGTCGTGGAAGAAGGCTACTGCGAGAGGAGGAGGGTATGACGAGAGTGTAGGAAGGCCTACCCCGGTAATCATCCGGAACGTGGTTACCGTGGTAGGAGGAGGAGGAAGGGTATGGCAAGACAGTGGGAATGTAGCCCGGATCATTTGCGGCGCTGCGCTTCTAAAACTGCGAACTGGAGAGGAGACATAAAAACGAAAAAGAGCGCCCTGGAAGTATAGAAATGGGAGGTCGCTCTCATATTCTCTACCACAACATATCGTAGAGTACAAAATATCTTAACAGCTGTCGCTGAATCTCGCGTTAACCAGTGGTAACCGTCCTGTCAGCTTTTTTTTTTTTTTCAAATTGGATGTTATAGAAGGAATTGAACGGACACTGTAATACCATATAATCATACCATATACTGTAATACGGTATAGATTTTGAGGAAACTTTCGAGCGCCAATCTCCGGCACGCTTACGAAGGAGATCAAAAAAGTGCCCGTTCTGCCTGTTCTCTTTCTTTCTATTGTGCGTTTGAAGAACTCGCGTCGCCATGATGCCTGTGTAATATTGCAAAAATTTGGGGTAATAAAGCATGATCGAGCGCAGATGTTATTGAGGTGGCAACTTTAGCGTCCTGTGGCGTTATGTAGAGCAAAGCTTGAAGCAAATTTCTTGTTTTCCACAACCAGGTTCGCACAGTGTAAGCGCTGCGCCCTTTCGCGTTTCTTGTTTAATGCTTCAATATTAATGATGCGCAATAATATCAAATGGTATGGCAGTTTGTAACCGCCGCGGCGCGATTTCGCTCGCATCTTTGCAGCAAGGCGCTCGTTTCGTTTACTGCAATGCAACATGCCTACGCATGCCTACAAGCGCCGAACGAATGGGCCGATCGTTGACGCGGGACCACTGAACCGTTTGCCTGTGGTTATTCCGGGGTCGTTCCTCCCCTCTTGTTCCTGTCAGTGCTGCGGTCCCCTTCCTCAACGACGGCCATTCGTCAACGCTGCCCTCTTAATGACGTCCACAGTCACCCCCCGGTTGCTCACGTTACGGGACACTGATCGAGGGTTAGCCCCAGATGGGGACAGGCGCTGAACTGCTGCTCCCTTTGCTGGGCGGAGGCGGCGCAGTAACATGCAAAGCGGCTGCAGCGCCGATGGCCACGGGCGGCTGCCGTCGGAATGCGCTGCTCGCGGCGGGGGCACTCCACTGACTGACTGGCTCTGCCTGCCTCCGCCCCGAGCGGGTTGCGTGCGGGCGCCGCCGCCTCTCCCTGGGCGCCCGTGGGCCGACGTCGTCGGGCTCTCGTCGACAGGCCTGTCCCGTCTCCGCGGGGGACCGTCGTTTGTTCCTCTTTCCTCGTCTCGCAGTTTTGCTCTATCGCGGCTCTCGTCACTCGATGCATCACGGGAAAGGCGTGAGTGTGTTCTGGCCCCACGGTGTCCGGGAGCCGCAGCGGGCGCGCCGAAGGCTTGCATACTGGTTTGACGGCCGTTCGCCCTAGGAACAATGCGGTTAAGGCTTAACAGCGCGCGGCGTCCCTCCGATGACGGAGCTGATGTCGACGGGGTGGCAGACGACGGACGGTGCGCTCGCAGATACCGTTTCAGACTTTTGTCGCTACGGTGCGGTCATCGTGGAGACGTTATGACGCTGCTAAGGCGCGTGTATTCGTCCGTCGCTGATTAAACGGCTCCATACGGATGGGACAAGGTTCAAAGGACAATCGCGCTGTTTTCAATGCGGACTTGGTATCGGAACCGCGCATCAGGCTACGCACCGACAAAATTCGCATGTCATGCTGATTAGAATGCACTTGTGAGCCGATAGTGAGCCGATAGAAATCAAATATAGTGTTGTTAGTATCACTAGAGTATTAAGGCTCAGATCTTGAAGATAGAACTAGGAGATTAACAAGTGCGCAGTGGAAAGACCCGGTCCCGGCAGGCAATCAGCAAGACGTGACAGGTGCGCAGAGCTCGAGACTGTTGATGTACTACCCACATAATATCCCTGCCCGTACTCGTAATTAAAATTACCACAAATTGGTGGTTGGTGGGTCTTTGCATACACAGTAATAATTAGTGCTTGTCTTCAGATTTTCTGTGCTATAAGCAGCACCACGCAGGAACTTAGATCACGCATCACACGTCTATTGCAAAGTGTACGGTGCAGCGAGTTCATCAGCACACGAGGCAACAAAGCCACATGCAAGATTGTTAGCGTTACATTTAGAAGTACCGTGCTATAATGTGATGGAGAAGCTACTATCTGCCGGACATATTAGTTGGTTGTGCCGTTTGCGTAAAGTCCGTGACCACAAAAGGTCACCCACACTTACTGGCGTTATCTGTCTATATGGCAGTTGCTGCTGGCTCGTTTTTTTCGCAAAAGTGGTGCCACTCCTCGGAATGCACTTGGCGTATTCGACGTGCTTCATTTTGGCTGTCATCAGCACAGCTATATCGCTTAGAAGATAGCATTTGCAGTTGTTGATGCCTTTACCGGAAGTGATGCGACTTCCGGCCTGATGACGCCACTTTTCTCCAGCCAATGGAAATGCTCGTGTATGGTGGCGTCACTTTCCTCCAGCCATTGGGAACGCTCCCGTCTAGTGACGTCATTTCCACCCAGCCAATATGAATGTTCCGGGGCGGTGACACGTCTCTTCACTCGAACCAATGAAAATGCTGTGGTCTCATGACATCGTCTCCTGCAGCCAGTGGGTGAAAATTTATGTCCGTCGACGCATTTTGGCCCCACGGGACTTCTTATGAATACATACATGCCAGCTGCGAGTACTTCACGGTGCCATCAGTCTTCTGTATTCAGTGTCATAATATGTTGCCCCTAAAGTAAAAGCTGTTGACGCATTGGAACGGCCCGTGATTCGCCGACACCTAGTATCCTCGTCTGCTGCGGTAAGCTAGCGCACGAGGGCCAGTCTGTTACAAACAACGCCTGTATGTATACCTATTCGCGCGAATAACTGTGCATTCTGCGCACAGCTGAGAAACAGACGACGCCTGTAGCGTCCGCATCGTGGTGGGCTTCGATTAGACAGGGTTTAACAGAGCAAGTAACGAAAACAATGAAACTGGATTGTAAGCAAGACGCCAATCCCCTTTTTACGTATACCTTGGGAATGTGCCTACGAGCTACAGAACACTGTGTTAGTGCTGCCTGCAGAACTAGCACAAAGTAAGTTCTTCGTCCGCCGGACGAGGTATGGGCGCATACCTTGACGTGTAGTGCACTCAGAAGCTCAAACAATCGAAACCCGGTCTCAGCTAGACGCGCCGAAGCAGGTCGGCGGTCGCGTTGTCCGACGCGTTCCAAATGTTTGGACGAAAAAAAAAAATGAACGAAAGTAAACGAAACGAAACAAAAATCAAGAGAGGTGCGTCTGCAGGGATCGCTCCACATCCAAGTGATTTGTTTACCTGATAGGTTCTTTGTCTCGACTTCTTTCGCTCCACCCGCCTTGTGCGCGGAGAGGCAGCTGCCCCGGACGAACTAGTTCGCTCCGGGGCGTGTATACGGACAGCGACGGCACTTATGCGGGACGGGCTGGTCGCTCCTTTGCTTTCCAGTAGGCCACGCCGAGGGTGCTCTCTCTCCCGCTACCCGAGACTTGTCGGGACAGTCGTCACACCGTGTGCGTATGACGGATTGCCGCGTTCATTGCTTCGAGGAAACCATCGCATATGATGCGGTTAAAATTTCACAGCCCGTCTAAAGCATAAAATGCTCGCAGTAAGCGGTACACAATATGCCTTGAGAACTTCGCACGCATAAGGCTCGTCCATAAAAATGCGCGGGAGATTTCTTAATTAAAAAAAAAATTGGAGGACTCCTATGCTGCGCTTATGGGTCGATGCGATAGCGTACGCTGTTTGGGGCGTCATCTGATCCTGATGCGACTATTTGAAATTTGTTTTACAAGATTATTTGATTAGGACGACGATATACACCGACACTTAGCATCAGTAAACATTCGCTTTCCATTCTGAGCAGTTTGGCCCATTTGAACGCATTTGCTTTTTTTCAGTTGTTTCAATTAAATAATTGATCAATTAAAAGTTTTCTTAATTAGCATCATCAAGCATTGGATTTTCATCCTGAGCATTTTGACACCTTTGAATTCCCATTTTTTAAACCTTTCTAATTTTTTTCATTTATTTAATTAATCAGTTAATTGCAATGGTTTTATTAACTCGTCATCGTCTATCACACACCAATCAATCAAGTTGTGACAAAGGCTATACCTACAAATCTGGGCACACTTTTGCAATGTAATTGCAGCTTGACGTGAATAAAGTATGCGTTCAATATCTGTTTACGTAATTTCATTGTAGGGCAGTACATGTACGTACCTCTCAGTAATGACGTTTTTTTCTTCTAACAACGCTGCAAAACTTCCGGACTGTGCGGACTTGTGAACGAATGACACTATAAATGCAAAGGCTGCTGGCGGTGAAACTTGACATGAAAAAGTTGGATAGAATCACATGTTAGTGAACAGAGTTTTTCAAATTCTCCGCTGCAAGACTTGTTCGAGAACAGTGCGGACGGGAAGCTGTAAACTTTTTACGCTTGAAATTGGTATGAACAGTCAAGCCAACCTAATGCAGTGCGTTGGTTTGTGGGTGGCCTTGCCTTCTGCGCTACAGTGCTATTCGTGATGAAGCAGGCTTTTAGGAAGCTTTGTATACCGTGGAGCACCCTTCCAACATGCATTCGTAGATGTGTTATGGAAAAATAGTACCCTTTAATGAGGGTGCAACCATTACATCCTCTAAAGTATCATGAAGTGCACCCTTCCTTAAGGGTGCTCATCTATGCACCCTTTTTTAGCACCCAACAATTGGAAATGAGTGTTCGTCTGGGGACAGCTGATTTACACCCTTAAGGGTGAGAAATTGTTTAGTGTGTACTTATTTTTACATGCAGCAGCCCCCCAGGGAGCGTAAGTAGGAGACGGGGTGAAGATTGCAATAATAATTTCATAACAGCGTGCCAAACGAGGCTAATTACCTTTCGTAAACATTGAAACTCCAGAGGCGTTCCTCGCATCTTTCGTGACTGGCAGCCCCCTTGATAGCGTTAGCGCGGACTTCATGGTTGGTTGTCTCCGCTTTGACACATCCCACGTTCTTTTCATGTACTCATGTATCGACGGTCCACTTTCTTGCACCATGGCTTTGACTTCACAACGCGAGCTTGCTTTTAAGCTTAGACGCGAGTTCGCGGAGGACTTCTGAGTGTACTGGCTGCCCTTTTCTTGTTCGTTTTCATTTTTGCCGTCCTTGTGCGCCCCGCGCTGCGAACGCGTCTTTATCCGCCAACGTCGTCAACGCTGCCGCGCTGTGTACCATGCCAGAGTCCCTTCTGATGAACTTTGAGCGGAGAGCAGAGTCCGTGTAACTGACCCTGATCGCCCGTGCCCTCGTCTGTTCCGCTTTGAGTGAAGGAGACATCCGTTTCGACATTTATTCACCTGATCTGCAGTCCTCCTGAGGAGACTGCTGGTTCCGTAAATAGCACGTCCGGACGCTTGAAAAGGTCGCTGCTTATATTCGAGCCTGCTCGAATGTGGCGTGAGCACAGTCCCTTTTCTTTCATTGTTCCTTTCTGCGGTCAGTTTTTGTTGTTTTTTGCGCGTGTAGTGAAGTTGCAGGCTTAGCTGACGCCGTAGGCTCCGTTCGTCCTGTCGTCTTCGGGGTTAATCGCCGTCCTCTCGTCCGTCATCCCGAGGAGACAGGCGCTGAATCCAAGGCTGCCGTGACTGGCCTCACTCGAGGAGAAGGCGTTCAAGTGCCTCGCTCGACGCAGGACGGGATGCGGCAGTGCAGGGCGCCCTTCAGGGCTGCACGACATTGTAAACGGAAACGTGGACATCGCGGGGTTCCAAGGTGACATCTGACTTCAGGAAAAGCTGTATTGCTGACTTCAGCCGGGGTCATGCGGAGCTTATTAACGCTCGCCAAGTGCGCAGTAAAGCGAGCCGGTATTTTATTTCTTTTTTTTTCTGTCCCTTTAATTTATGCGCTTTCGCCAAAACGAGCTACCTACGCAAGGCTAGCGGTGCGCATTCCGGAGTGATGATAAAGCGTACGTTTATTCTACGTCAAGCAGTCTTGTACGTGTTGCGCATTGTGTTGTGATGCGCCAGCGAGCGTAGCGAAAGCAGTTCTGCGCGATGCCTTCAGGCGCGAAGAGCTTTTTTTAAAAAAAATTCTTTACATGAACAAGAAAGGAGAGGGCTATGCGGCTCCGGCTACTCCTTATCACCAATTCATAGAAACCACTTGATCTGACGATATATACAATTCAACATAACATAACACAAACACAAACAGTACACAACATATAATATTGTCCCCCATGCTGCTGATGTGTAACGGGGCGCGGGGCACACGCCGTGCTGCTCTGGTGGAAAGGGTTTTTACTGTTTTTTTCTATCTGGTGCGGGCCGGGAAACTTTATTTTATTTCTTTTTCTTGCCATTCTACTCTTTGTTTCTCTATCCTATCTTGTATCCTCTGTCGTTTACCTCGAAGACTGAATTACTGCACAAGTGGACACGTAGACCGAGGCAGGTGTCTGTACACTAAGGCACAGCAAGTGCACTTAAATAGGCAATGTGCCCCAATACTCACTTATGGGGCAGAAACGTACAAGCTGCGCAAAGGCTCTGAATGAAATTGAGGGTGACGCAGCGAATGAAGAGATCAAAAGTGACAGGGGTAAGATATGAGCAGAGTGCCACCGGTTGGGGAACGAACGCGAGTTAAGGACATCTGAGCTGAAATCGCGAAGCGGAAGCGCACACGGGCAGGGCACGTAATGCGAGGAACAGGTAACTGATCATCGGTTACGGCAATGGATTGGATTTCAAGAGGAGGTAAATTAGCAGGGGCCATCAGAGAATCATGCCGGTGGATCGAGTAAGTTTGCGGTTACAATGAGGCTCAGTTCGCGCACCACAGGGTTACCCGGGCTGACGATGATTGTGGTGTGGTGGTGATGATAGTTATAGAAGATATACCAGAACGTCTTCTCTTGGTTTTTAAGAAGGAGCGAAGAGACAGCGCTGTCAAATCCGGCGCACTACAAAGGATAGCCTCAGCATAGTGTGCACTGGCTTGATGCACTTGGCGAAACCTCGCTTTTTGGTCTACTACACCTCCGAAGCCCAGCGCTGTTTCCGGGACTTGAGCCTCGGCAGGAAGATGGTTTATGGTTTATGGGGATTTAACTTCCCAAAGCGACTCAGGCTATGAGGGACGCCGTAGTGAAGGGCTCCGGAAATTTCGACCACCTGTGGTTCTTTAACGTGCACTGACATCGCACAGCACACGGGCCTCTAGAACTTCGCCTCCATCGAAATTCGACCGCCGCGGCCGGGTTTGAACCCGCATTGAACCCGCAGCCGAGCGCCATAACCACTCAGCCACCACGGCGGCCCCTCGGCAGGAAGAGTCCCCACTGTCCTCCAAGAAAGAAGACATCTGTGAACGAATGAGAGATAGCGAAACAGGGTCAACACAGGAGAATGGATAAAAACTCGCTGTCATGGTCGTCGCTGCGAGAGATAAGAAGCGCGCCGTATGATCTGCATTCAGCAATGTGCTGCACGTGCTGCGGAGCTGTCAGCATAGGCCGACGCGGAAGCGCTCTGTTTTCAAACTGCCCGTCCGTAGCGTGTGGTATACGACAGCCACTACTTTCCAGGAAAACCGCGCCAAGGTGAATCGGGCCGATCCGTGTTCTTCTCTCTGTCTCTTACTTTCTCTCTCTCTCTCTCTTCCCCCACCGAAAGTGAACGGCTTGCTCACTATTGTGTTTCGCAGGACATTGTGCTCTTGTTCTTTTATTTTTCCAATTTCCTTCCCGAACACTCTGTCTGTACAGCATACGTTCGCGTGCTCTGCGGAGAAAGTTCGCTGATCTCTCGTCTTGTCTCGCTCTCTTTCACTTTTTTTTTTCGTTTCATCCTTCGCAGCTTCGAAACGTGCTTTTCTTCCTCTTCGCTCTTTTCATTCTATTCTCTCCAGTGCAGAGTGCGCGCGTCAGCTTTTTTGACGCCTCGATTGGGATCGAACGTGCGCGCTCCTCAACGAATTGGGGGCCCGGCGTTCTTTCTTTGCGGCTGGCGGGGGGGGGGGAGGCGAAGAGCGTCGGCCTCTATTGTTACGCGTTTTCCATTTAGCTCTTTTCTTCTCCTTCTTCCTTTTTTCCTGCTAGAGAGCGAGAGGAAGCCTGTCCTGCTTCCTTCTCGTTTTGCATTCAATAACTTTCTAGCCGCAGCTCTCCTCTTTATTATCTTTTCTTCCTTTCGTGTATTTGTTTTTTTTTTATTGCTCGCGGGAAGAAAGCGGGGCAGAGGTGGCTGGAGAGGGGAAAAAAAAAGTCAAGAGGCGCAACTCGTGCCGTCTGAGGGAAAAGTCGTTTGAGTACAGTGCGCGTGTTATTCCGTGTGTGCCAACGGCAGCAGCGTCGTCTTTGTTGCGTAAAATGCCAGCGGTGCGGTGCACAGAGCAGCGGCAGCGCCGGCAGCAGAAACAGCGGCAGTATGTAAGCGAGGCCCGCCTGCCTGCGTCACTCACTGCAGACAGAGGAACAAGCAACAGCAGCTCGGACGACGATGAAAGCTTCCAGTGTCGTCCGACCAGAGAGAGGAAGAGAGAGCGCTTTATAGCCTCTCTACCTCGTCCTCTTCTTGCTCTGAGACGACGAACCGAACAGTCAGCATTGTTCTGCCCCGGCGAGTCTATTTCCAGGCATTACACGAACAATGTTTCATTCAGGACCAGTCGTTAGGGGTGCCTTCGGGTCTTGCGTCTTGGCGCCTCGTTGCGGGAGGAGCGTGTGGAAGCGTATACGGCTCGGACGTTTCTGCCCCTCCGTATTCGCGGCCTAATGAAGAGAGGACCAAGGTCAGACGCGCAGTGGTCGCTGGAACAGCTCGCGGTCCGCGCAGCTTGGAGAGCGCCGTTGTTCAACACACAGAGGGTATCGTATCCTCGTATAGTATGCGCGTGCTCTCTTCCCAGCTGTCGAGGTACTGCCTCTGGTTCGCCTTTTGCACGGTCCTTCAGGAATCCTCCGCACGCTCCCTGCATGGCGGCATGCATGAAAGAATGCCAGTGTTGCGCGACGACGGCTGAGCGCCGACAGGTCGTCTCGTACCGAGGGCTGCAGGCATGCGTGAAATGGCTTTTGTGTCGTCTTTATTCGTTTTTGCGCCCCATTGGGACGCGTATGCTGCGTGGACGCGCTCTATAAAGAGAGCAGAAGGGGACGTCCTTCACCAGCCGTCGCAATTCGTGCGGTTAGGGCTTTGAGCTGGGCGTTATTTTGGGTCTCGAGTTCACTAGTGAAAATGCCGAATGAAAAGCCGTTCGGGCCGGCCATTGAAGCACGGGAGGAAGCAGGGAAGGATAAGGGCCCCAGGAGTTGCGAAAGCGTCGCTCTTTGAGACGCTGTTGGTCTTTTCAAGACAGTGGCTATTTCTGTGTCTGTTACGGCACAATGGTCTCCGTATATGCCTCTAATGGAGATAGCTTCTCGCCCTTCACGCTTGTGCGTGGTAAAAATGGCTATAAGTTGCCAAGGGAACGCCCTGCATTGAACGCCTCGATGAACGCCTCCATGAACGCAAAGAGAGAGAAAATGCCATTATGACTGGTTTCCGCCTGAGTATTTAGTTTATAAATGTACCGCGTTATACTAGCAAAAATAAATATTTTTACAGTGCGTATAGATAGGTTTCCTTGTTTTGTTTATCCCCTGTAGTCTTTGAAAGGTGGTACAAATCGAACCAATAATCAGCTTAGCATTATTTCTGTCCGCTGCGCCACTATAGCGGTCCAGTCAGAGCACACAAGCAGGTGTCACTATGTCCAGAACATTAATTAATTTCACGTTTCATTGATTACTGATGAAGCATTGAGGCATTCGGAAAACATATAATATATAATTGGTTATCTTGTTGATAGAGTCGTCAGTTTACAGTATCGCTACAATACAGTATTTTACACAGGTTAGGCTTAAGCGTCGCGCTGGCGGATGTATGAACTGGACTATCCGGTCGGTGATTTGCGCAAGCCCACAAAAATAAATTCAGCATACGCTTTGTGTTTTCCTCAAATAAGCATCAAGTTGAGGTAGCTTAGCTGCTTCCCTGACTCGCATGCTTGGCATAGTATCGAAGCTGAGCGGAAAGTTGAGCTATCTGGTAGCTCATTTCTCAAGTTAAATATCGTCTTTCATCTACTGCTCTGTTAATTTCAAGGATGACATCGTATTAGGCCTTATTCAGTCCCTTGCCATGAGGCCGAAGATTGGAAGCTTACAAAAAGGGTACATATCAGGCTAACAACAGCAGATCGTGAATGGGAACTGAAAACGTTGCGTTACACATCAAGAGACAGATAGACAGCAGCGTGAATTAGAGAAAGTGAGAGTTTAAGGCACTTTAATAGAAATGAAAAGGAAGAAACTGACATGGACAGGACACGCAATTGGTTGAACTGACTATGACGTCAGCGTGTATACCAGGAGAAGGTAAGCATGATCGAGAGGCCTTAGAATTAGATGTTGTGAGGATATTTGTAAATATGCTGGAACAGCTTGGCCACGGCTGACGCGAATGTGGAGGTTTCGGAGAGCGAACAGAGCTTGGCTGACTATGATGAGGATGGTGGTGTTGGTGCTTGTGATGACAATTAATATTTTTGGGCGCACAGAGTGCCCCTTGTCATTCTGTTTGAAGCTGTTACTCGGCTTTCGATTCGTGTGTGCCTGGTCAAATAAACTTATTACCTGATGAATAGCCGCCGCGGTGGCTGAGTGGTTACGGCGCTCGGCTGCCGGCCCGAAAGACGCGGGCTCGATCCCGGCCGCGGCGGCCGAATTTCGATGGAGGCGAAATTCTAGAGGCCCGTGTGCTGTGCGATGTCAGTGCACGTTAAAGAACCCCAGGTGGTCGAAATTTCCGGAGCCCTTCACTACGGCGTCTCTCATAGCCTGAGTCGCTTTGGGACGTTAAACCCCCTAAACAAAACAAAAACAAATTACCTGATGAATAAGTTCGGCCAATCGCGGCATGCACTTTGAGCTTGCTAATAACCGCGAGTTTACAAGAATGCCGAGCCAGCGAGCTTATACATACCACACCTGCCTCTGTCGTGCGCTGATTGGTAATGTGCTTGCAACGTGCGTGCATGCGTGTGTGTGCGCGTGCGTGCGTGCGTGCAGCTGTTTTTCTTTTTTCTTTCAGTGTATTAACGGTGTTCTGTGACCTCTGCATTGTGTTTCGGTAGGCAGTTCCGCGTAATTAGGGTTCGTCCCCTCTATTAATTCGCACGGTATGCTACACTGCAGACGCAGTGAAATTATGTAATTAACCAAAACAAATGTGACGTGTATTATGACTGGCAGTCACCATTATCCCAGGCACTGCACGCATCGAAAACAAAAGCCTTGAGTTCGATCTCTTCAGCAGTTGGCGGTAGCATCGACACTGCAAATAGCTCTTGCCTCTAAATCTGCTCCCATCAAACGTCGGTAGTATACTATAACGTGTTCAATGTAGCCTTCTGGATCTCAAAGCTGCTGAATGAATCCATTAGCACGAGCCAATCAATTTAGGACCGACGTGTTCCAGAGCTGGTGCTTAAGCTGCTGAACTAACCAGCGAATCAATTCTATGGTTACTTTATTGGAACTGGTCAATATTTAAACGCCTGTGCTGGACTGGCAGGCAAAGCTATCCTCGACATTCTGGCTGCAAGCTGCCGTAAGTTCCGGTGAATCTGCGACTGCACGCGGGGGCCAGAGGTTGCCAAATTGTCGACCTACAATAGCAAGCGAAGCGATAATTGTTAACTGCCGAACCTGCAAAGCCGTGGCCCAGTGTATATATTTCCGGTTGCCGGTTGTTAATTTATTGTACCCGGAAACAACACATCCTCGCGTTAGACCGCATCTGCAGCGAGCGTATTGCCGGCCGCCGAGATCTGGGGTGCTTGAAAATTGCTCGCGCAGAGAGTCCAGCCGTTGGAGGCTGAACCTCGCGCCGTGGTCGCTCGTAGGTGGTGGCTGCTGCGCGAGCGCCATGTGCGCTGTTGGGCCCGCAAAGTGCCTATCATCGTGATAAACTGCGCCCGTGAAGCATTACGCCCGTCGGAAGATTAATGGAACGGACCGGGGTTTAATGGTTGCCGCGGTTTGCAATAAAAGCAACGGCGGCCCAAGATGGGGGGATACCTTGTTAGCCCGCCGAACAACCACGGCCCTATGCGCACCTGGCTGGCATGGCGGGGAAAGATGCGTAGGGGTCATTGCATCACGAGTCCGCTTCTACCGAGACGGTCCCATTACAGCCTGTAGGCAGGAAACGACTCTTCCGAGGACCCGTTTATGAGAAGACTGTAGGGGGCGCGACCGTGGCGCTGAGCACTCACCCCCCCCCCCCCCACACACACACACACACACCACCGAGGTCCGTATATGCAAACCCGTGGCGCTCCCGTGACCCTGATACACACAAACTCGCATTCCTCTCGTCGTTTAAGACTCGGGTGAGGAGGTGGAGTATGAGGAGCAAGGATGGTCTGCAACGGCGTGTCGCTCTCAGGGGCGGCGGTCCGCTGTATGCATAGCCGCCCCCGCCGCCAGGGAGCGCGTCGAAGGAGGAGCCGTTCAGGAAGCAACGCCTCGGACTTGACCCAATGCGCCGGTGGTCAGCGCGTTCTCATTTGCGGCGACGCGACCGCTGTTCCCTCCCCCCTCATCCTCCTCTTCGCCGACGCGTGGGACGACGCCGCGGCGGCGCCGTTGACGACGACAGTGCGGTGCCGGCACGACTCTGACCTGAGCGCGCGCAAGCGTGGCCAAACGATCGTTTACGTCGTCGGCCGGAAAACATTAGACGCGCCCACAATGCGCTACCGACCGGCCCTGATCCCCCCCACCACCACAAAGCGCGTTGGTGTGTTTGTGCTCGGCCACCGCCACCTCCCCATACCCTCCTCGCCCTTTCGTATGCAACCGGGGAGTGTGTGATATAAAACAGCCGGCGACGGCCCATCCGATGATGCTGGACTGTGCGAGCAGTGAGCGCGCGCGAAATCGCCCCGAGGCCCTCCCGCGCTCTTCTTTGTTCTCTCGGTAAGGTGTATTTGTGACCGCGCGTCGGGGCTTGGGCATGCGCGTTGCGCTTTAGCGGCCTCCTTTGTGTTCGCCTCCTGTCCGGCCGTGGAGCCGCCGTGCGGAAGCCAGGCTTGTCCGGCCTCTCTTTCCTCGTTCGATTTTCTTCTTGCGCCCGCGAACAAGAGCACCGCCACCGAGAGACCAGGCTTCTTCTCATGGGCGTTCTGCTGCCGCCAGGGAAGGCATATAGCGGTGGCCCGATGAATGGTCGGCCGCGCGTAGATGCCTCGTGATGGCACGATGCCATTGCGAATGGCCTCCGTGGTGTTTTTTTTTTTTTTTTGTCCCGTCGAAATAAAGAAACGACGACGAACTCACCGTTCGAGACGTATGTACACCCTTCCACATTCCTTCCGCTGGAATGTCGAACGTTTTATCCATCCTTTTATTTCTCGCTTTTCTCTTAGGGTTTTGCTGACTTTGTCGGCGACCGGGCCGCGTTGTTCGGTCGTGCAGTTCTTGCGTTTTTTTTTTTTAAATATCCGTTTCTTTTTCAGAGAGGATGCCCTGCCTCGCGTATACGCGGTTTCCGGTTTGGGGAGATGCGCGTCGCTCTAAAACGTTATTATTATAGGTCATTGGCTATTATTGGCCATCCGTCAAGCTTCTAAGCCTACATAATTATTGAGGAGGACTAAAAAAAAATGAAGCGGGCATTTAAGTGTGCTCTTTATCACTGAATATCGGACATGACGCTTAATTTGAGCGATAAAAGAATCAAATTTTCATACTGTCGTTTATGTTATAGCGGTTCGAGCTATATACATAGTCGGTTACAACGAAAGTCTGCAGTTAAGCTCCGCCCACATTCAAGGCCGCCACACAGAACGCCTTCTCGGCGAAAAAGGTATCCCGCTGTTAAAGCTTTTCTTGTTACTACACAAGAAGCTAACCGCGAGACAATATTATAAGCGCAAGAATTTTGATGCCTCCGGCTTGTTTGATAGAATCAAACATTAAAAAAGCGGACCGCGTTTACTGTTGCGCGGACTAATAGAGGACGCCGCGGACCATGGCCTATTGTTACCAACTGCTGCTTTTTTTAAAGTTGTATCCTACTATAGTCAGGGGCATAATAAGAGATGCACACCGCCTCAGCGCTGTAGAAAAAAAAAAAATCAACTGTCGTGTCGTGCTCCTCCTGTGATTGTGCATCGATCTCTACTTCGTATATACGCTATTCCACTTGTCCTATAGTTATTCCTTGTTCATTGACATGCAATGGGGCATCGCCAATAACACAATCGTCGTTACTCTCATAAGCGCCCTTTCACGTAGGGGGGAATGTGTGCGAAACATGTGCTCAAGTTTAGTTCGCTGGCTGCTCCATTTTATGATACAAAATTTTTAACTTATGTATTCTATTAGTAACTGTACGTTCGGGCGTTTTTTGTGCAGTATGCCTATCTAAGAACGCTGCAGTAGTACATTTAACTTTCTTACGTATTAGTTGACTGTTAGGAAACGTGAGCCAGCGCAAGTAAATAGTGTACTCTTACCTTTGTAAATGTCGTTAGGGTCCGTAGTGATCTGTGACAAACGAGCCTCCGTGTACTCATATTCTACCTCGACGTGTTCTGGATCATTCACATTTGTATATTGCGTCGAAGCCCTTAAGGATATGAAACCTCTGTCAAGTTTTGAGTTGTTCGACGTGGTTATCCCATTTACGCGCTTCCCTGGTGCCTCAAATTCGTTGCCGCCATTTTATGCTCGAGCAGGCGGTGTAGAGGCTAGTGCAACTTGTTCAACGTCAACGGGACCGTGGATATCTTCAGCGCCCGAACGAAACCCTCCTTACAGAAGTCCATTTTTCAAGAACTTGCTCTCGACCTGCCTCAAAACTTGGACGTCTACACTTGATCGCATCGTCTGTGGACAGGCTGTCAATTTATAGCGTAATTTGGCGACTGGCTAAGTAAAAAAAAGAAGGAAAGGCTGCCTTGTGCCACTTGTCGGCCACCAGCGATCTGGCAGAGTGGTAACCGATGACACAGACGGGCGGTGGCTTTAATCGCGGCCTCGGGCGTGTCGCGTCGCTACCTCCACCTTGATTGAGAACCAGTGCTGCCCTCTGGCTATTCCGCGTGCCTCGATTAGCTTTACTCTTGCCCCAGAATGGCATTGTCGGAGGGTTTAGATACCGAGGACGAGGAGCAGAAGAGTTAACTAAAAACAACAAATGCTGTTACTCCGGTACTATGCTATTAATCCCCCTAACATCCATCCAATCATTGTCGGCCGAGTCCTGCGGAATTAGGTGCTAAATGCGTTTCCTTTTAATGAGGTGACAAAAACGCACCACAAGGAAACATTTCAAGAATGAACCGTTCCTCTTAGTATAGCTACAAAATCTTACGGTTTTCCTGCTTCGATTTTGGATTGGCAGGAAGTTTGCGCCCAGGTTTTCATTTTCTTTTCTTTTTTGTAGCGTTAGATGTATTAGCCTAGTTTCCTCCGATTTCGCGTTGTCGTCGTCCCTACCGCAACCCATTGCCCCCCCCCCCCCCCCCCCCCCCTACCGCACTGGAATACATTAGGAAGGCTAAAAAACAACAAAAAAGATTCTTTTCACAAGTACAAACAAAAATTGGCGGTGGTTTAGCTCTGGTTAAACCTGGTTAAACGCAATAGCTACAGCTGGCCGGGTGGAACTTGGTCACGCGGCGAACCACGTGATCAGCCGCGGCGCCGGCAGCTGCTCCGCACCACGTGACCAACCACGCTGAAGGCTCGAAATACTACCGTAACGTAGCTATCGCTACAATAAATACGCACAAAGCTCCCCGGCCTTGCACATACTCCCTCCACCCATCACCCCATCTTCCGGCGCGCGTTTTTAGGTATAAGAGGATTAGGTGCTTCCTACGTGTGATGGCGGAGGCATTTTGCCATAAAGCGGTCCATTGGAGCCGTTCGTTTGGAATGCCTACGTGGAACGATTCATGGGTACTACGAATTTCGACAAGTGGGCTTAGTGATCATTGTCCCATCTGGAACCGTATTGCAAGCCGGTTTGCATACCTGTGCCTAATCCTTGAGCAGAGCGGCCACCCGACGTTTGTTTCTTTGTCGGGAGGAAATTTTGCAAACAGAAGGCGCTAAAGGCTACATTGTTTTCCGCTGTGTACTGAATCATATCGTTGAATTTTGTCCCGTGACTTAGCTCAGTGTGGTGCCATCAAGGTGCAAAAAAATGCAAAAAGGGACGGCTTTATTTTTTCATGACTGAGAAATGTACAATCAGAACGTCTATAGAGACCTAGAAACCTAGAGTAGCCAGGGAAACATTGTGCACCTTGAGAAGTCAGGGGAATGTCAGGGATACTATCAAAATTTTCGCCAAGTCAGGGAAAAGCAACGACTGAAATCTACACGATGGGTTTCACTTATTTTGACGGTGCACACGAGCGCCCAATACACGGTCCATGCGCACTGGTTTTGCTTTGCAAGCGTATGAGGTGTGACGTCATGTCCACATTGATTCTAGTTGTCTTTTTCTTGTTGAAGTCAACACTGCACATCCGGAAAAAGCCGGAACCAGTAGGGAATAGAGTTTGCATAGTTTCGGTTTATGAAAACCGAAACTCTGGAATCCGAAACTATGAGTTGTTCTAGAGTGTTTGCTTTCAGTGTCCTACCGATCTTACAGGCCATGCAGAAACTGAAACAAACAAGGCTAGGTGCTCTGTAGTTTACGCTTTGTTGCGAAGCTCACAAAAAGCTGCTACTTTTTAAGAGTCATCTTGTTTATCACACGATAGTGCTGTTGTTGAAAGGGGTGTATGAGCACACAAAGAGTGCCTTGTTGAAAGCCTGAAAGACGAATCCCTGGCAGCACGTCATGTGTGCGACAGCGTAGCATGTGACACACGGACTGTCATTTAGGAAATTTCCTTGAAGTTGATAAGAACATGTTTGTTGCTTTAATAAAAGCGTGCATAACGCCATTCGATATGGCATCCAATCAACTCTTCTGAACCATTGAAGCAGCATAAAAATTTGTAGGCTCAAAACCGCTAATTACAGAACATGTTAGGTGGAACACCGGGCATACCAGAGTGCATGATATGACTACGTACCGCAATGCGCCGTCTGACTATCTGCATAAGCCGTGCTACTGTTGGCGCTGTGCGGTAACGGCAGATGATGTTATATTCTGCACGTGCCATCATCAGTGTCGTCTGTAGGTCGTACCCGCAGAGAGGTATTTCTGTCATCACGTCTTCATATCTCTACTCCGGAGTCGGACACCACATATCTGGGATAGCGGAGGCAGGAATGCAGCCTCACGCGAGCTAAGGACTCATGCGATGCTTCTCGTGAGGCTTCTGCCGCCGCAGACGAGCGCGGAAGCAAGGATGAACCGATGCAGCGTCGTACGGCGAAGGACAATCGTGTCCATATACAATGCGTCATCAGGCAGCCCATGCTCGGGGCCCTCCGATCGCCAATGGGGCCCCCACGTTTCGGTAGCATCCGGCGGCCACCTCGGAGCGAGGCTTCGCAGTGAGGCCGGCCGCGCATTGTTCTTGGCCGCACGCCGCGGTGCCACGGGAATCGGGCTGACTCGGAACGCGTCGTGCGTCGGGGAGTAGTACGCTGTCGTACCTGACTTCTCCGCTCCTAGAATAGCCACCGGCATACGCGATGGCTGGTACCGTATGGGGCAGTGTCAGACAAGCTTGCGGAACGGGGAACGCTAATGAAGGGACAAGGGGGAGAAACAGAGATTTCCGCGTTCGTGAACCCCTCTATGCAGTTTGCTGTTTTCTTCCTGCTCACCCTGTACACGCTACAGATAACCTATAGGGCGAGTTCGCTACATAGGGAAAAAACGCGGATGAAACGCAGTGTACCAGCTGTGGTGGCTGTGTACGCACCACCACCACCATCACTATAATCATAATCATCGTCATCATCGCCATTATCATCAGCCTAACTACTTTCACTGCAGAACAAGGGCTTGTCCCTTCCGGTTCAGCGCCGGTGTGCTACGCTTGCCATCTCTTGGAATCCACTACCGCTACCCTAAGGGACCATAGGTGACCTTCTCTTTCCTTACGTGCTCTCACCACGCCCATTTATTCTTCTTGAACTCGGCTATAGGATATCATTGACTCGTGTTTGTTCCCTCACCCACTCTGTCCTCTTCCTGTCTTTTAACGTAGCACCTATCATTTCCGTTTCTATAACTCGCTCCGCTGTCCTCAGTTTAATTTCAAGCATTTTCATTAGCCTCTACGTTTCTGCCCCGTCGGGGTGAGTGTCGATAACGTACAGGTGTTGTATACTTTCCTCTTGAGGGATACTAGTAAACTGCTGCTTATGAACTTAGGGCAATGCTGCCGCATTGGCCAGTTGGTTTTTCCAAGTTGTAGCCTAAAAATTTCAATTTTTGTTCCTACAAATATATTTTTTTCAGAATACAGTAATTTTAGAGTGAATACAGCCAATGTAATAAATATAAGAATGAGTGAAATAAAATAAATACAAAGCCTATTAATAATGAACATCAGGGCTGGATTGTTCTTGATCACATAATCATCAATCAACACTTCGTTTTTATTAGTTTTTGCGTTGGGGCCGGGACCAGCTCGGCTACTTCCATTTCCTGTCTAGCCTCTCCTGTATAGACTAGAAATTTTCGGGCATTCCTTTACAACAACATGCTTACATAGGGGATTGTGTGACTAAAGTGCTGGGAGTGGTTGGAAGCAATTAATGGAAGAGTCACTGCCACTATAGCTGGAAGAAATGCAAGGAAGCAGCACTCGAAGCCTGAATGAACCTGAATGGGCCAGGACTCTGTATCCAAGGGTAGGCAGCAAGTTAACGGGAAAAATCAAGCCAAATTTCTTCTTGTGACACTAGTCAGGCCGCCATGATAGCAGCATTTTCCCATCATCTCTGCACATTTTCCCGAGAAAGCACATTTAGAACACCGATCTTTAGCGAAACCAAAATTTCCCACGTTTTCAGTGGGTTATTAAACAAAAGTCCCTTATTCCCTCAGTGGCTTGATTTTCCCACGATATGGGAATTTTCCCACGATTCGGCCACACTTCCGGCCTTACGGTTTCTGCCAGATGTGCTCCGCCCTATTCGTATCCTCTTAGGTATTTCACTGTTGTTTGCCAGGATCTGTAGTAGTCACCACCTTCCCTAGATGGACGTAGTCCCTTACCACATCCAGTACTCCGCTGCTTGCCGTCAGCTGTTATTTCCTTCCGAGGCTGCTCAAGGTTATTTGTTTTTCTTGGTATTAGCTTTTAGACAGACCTACCGTTGCGCTTTGCCTGTTTAGTCCTTCAATCGCGCTCTGCAATCGGTCCTTTGAGGTACTTAACTGGGCGGTTTTGGTTTGGTTTCTTTGTACAACTTCTTTTGCTTGTCCTCTTAATCCAATTCTCATATACCTCCTGTAAACACGAAGTGAGTAATGATGGAGAGATTTTGGCTCCCTGCCTAACACATACCCAATAGGGTCACTTTCTCTGTGGAGCGCTATGGTTGCCCCGCGACCATAGTGCTCCGTAAGGAAGGCGTGTGTGTGTGTTGGGTTTTGTGGCACATAGGCAGCTAAGGCCATCATGCGCCAAGCTCGAGGTATATCGTAAAGAAGGAGTATCCATTTTTACTTGTAATTATACTAGGCGGGACTTCGTCATCTGAATCGACTTTAACCTTTTCAACTGGTATGAACCACAACGGAACATTGAACCGGAAGAACTTTGACGCTGTGGAGACGCTTCGTAAATGACACTCTCAACGGTTGACTGTTTAAGCCTGCACGCGCCCTTCCTTTTGCAGTCGCTTGTTACAGATACTATAGTGCCGCGTTGAGCTAACGCATCTCACCTCAACACGCGATCATACCATACTACCGCGAGTGCTGCGCAGATTCAGGCCTGCCATATAATTTGCCTGAAATGATGCGTCCTGACGTCTTGGGCTAGAAATGTTTCGCTTCCGGTGAGGGAACCGGAATGGAACCTGACACTTCCGGCCACTGCTAGCGCTGTCTGTGTCTCTCCAATGGTTCTGAAATGCGGAAGCAACGAACGCTACTCGCACAATTGTTACCGGAATTATCGGCCGGCACCCTGTCAAGAAGCGTGACTTTGGGGCACGTATATTTAAGCGGCCTTGACCGAACGTCAGAAACGGGGGCATACCCCCAGTGTGCAAACGAGGCTATCACCAGGAAGTTGCTGCAACACCGAACAAACCAAAGGAGTCTCTTCGCTCCCTAACTGCGTTAGTGACGTATTTTTCGTTAGTTCTTACTAAGTAAACCACCGCCAAACCGCAGTGTTTTATCCCGAGGATTTATAGGGCTGCGGCCAACCCATTTGCTGCCCAAAAGTGTTACAAAGACTACGAATCGACGCACTGCGTTGCCCATGGTCCCGGCGCGGCGATTTAGGGCCGCCGTACGCGCTCTTACCGGCCGGACCGGTTTTATACGTTTGAACCCCATCTTCGCTAAGTTTTCTCTCCTTTCCGACCGGGCGCATACATTATGCAGACGACCAACTTCAAGGTCGCGGCAGCATCACCTCCCGAGAGTCCGCGAGGATGCGAAGTGCGAAAAAGATGCGCCCGTACTTGCTTGCTTCCTTCCGCAACGTGAATAACGGCCGCAGCCCCGATCCCCGCCTGTTCCAGATACGAGACATGCAGTCGGCGAGAGAGAGAGCTCTCGGCGCATTCCTGGCGCAAATACGCGCACCTCCCATCGCCGGGGCTTTTGTCTGCGCCGGCCGAAAACGCGATGCTCCGCAGATGGCCGAGAGCAGGCCAGACGGTGGTAACCGGTCTAACCGACCGACCAACCACCGCGCTTCGTCTCTGTAGTTGGGTGCAGCGAGGTACAAACCGCCGGCCTTGACCTGCTCGCTGTTCGGATGACTAGAGCAGCCGTTCGTGAAACAGCGCTTCCATCGTCGCTCATCCATGTTGGTCTGCCGAGCGGTCAGCGTTTGCTCTTTCTCGCGTAGAGTTGAAGGCAATATTAAAGACGCTAGTTACGCTAGTTGGGGGACATTGCTGGCAGAAACGAACAAGCGGACTCAAGGGCAAGCCACAGAAACATACATCGAATTCAGTTGCAGATACCAGCCCTAATGTGTGTTTCTCTTGCTTGTCCTCTGTCTTGGATTGCACCGGCTTGCTTCGGACGCGACCTCACGGAGGTGGTTTTCGTGACACGCCTCAGCGCGCGTTCCTAGTCCCACAACGCGGAGAGCAGTGCTTTCTCGTGCAAGCGGCCTTTGAGCCTCTGCTGCACGTAACATTTGAGAGGCGAGCGAATGCTAGCCTCCTCACGCCGGCTGTCCGTCTCTCGGCCCACTCGCTATCGGAACCCGCGGTGACCGTATATCTGAAGCGGAGGCTGGGTCGTCACGTTGCAGCGTCGGGCGCGAAAGGCAGCTTTGGGTCGGCCGGAAGACAAGCACGGGGGTCCAGGAGTTGCAGAGCTGCTGTCCGTTATCTGCCGCTGGTTGTAATACAGAGTAAAACGCCCAGGTCGTGCCTTGGCGTACCGTCCCGAAAGCATGCGGCGCCGACGTCGCCGCCCAAGACGTGAAAAAGGTGCGAGGCGAAAAAGTGTAAGAGCGGCGCTCTGTGCGGCGACAAGACAAGTCGCGAACATCACAGGAAGGAGGAAGAAGATGCGGGGGGGATGGCTAGCACCGAGCAGGTCAAACTGCTGTGGGAAAACAGGCCCGAGATAAGAGGTCCGTATGCAAATCGCCTTCGGGATAAAAATCTCCGTCTCCTAGCCCCGGATACCTCTTGCTAGGAAGAGACACTGTATCCTACAGACTGGGTTGAAGACATTTCTCTTCGCCGATTGGGCAAGTGCGGTTCACTTTGCGCCGGCCAGGTATGCGCCGAAAGCAAAGATACTCTGGCGCGCTACGCAAAAGAAGTAGAAAAAACGTCCAAGAAATACTAATGGAATCGCGACGGCTTCAACCGTCAAGTGTATCTGTTAGTCGGGAATTTCCAGGAAGCGTTTGAACCGTTCTCCATTCAGAGGTTGTGTATCGTCTTCCCCTTTACTCTTCTTACTTTTAGTTGTAATTAAGGGACACTTTCTGCTTTGGCTTTACGAAACACAAACGGAAACTTCTAAGACTCCGTGAGTTGTTCAAGCTTGCAAGGAGTGAATGAGTGAGAACTCTAACGACAAGAAATGTGGATAGGTCGGCCGGAGTCAAAGTGACCTAGCCTGCTGCTCCGCATTAGGGAAAATAGGACGGGAAGGAAAGAGTGTAGATGATAGAGTTTCAGGGAGTGTCCTGATCGATGGATACCTCCTCGCACACGCAGGCTAGCACACGTCTTTCTTGCGGAATAAAACTTGTATTTATCCCGAGGTGAAACTGAGAAAGATCTTGCTCTCCTGGAGCTACAGAAACCTAACCATACTTTACGAGCCCAAGTGTTAGCATAGGTTTTCTACGTCACCTGTAGTCTGACCGATCCAGAAGCAGTCCTCTGTCAGTGAAACGGACGTCAAACTTGCACTTTCTACACATGCATGCCGAGTTATCATCTCTGCACTTATGTGCTCATTTATAAATTTTACCCTTGTTTTTATTAATTATTTGCCCTTGTATAAATCTTTAATCGAAGACGTGCAGCATTAATTCTAGAAAAAATGAGCTTCTTCGTTGTTGAAACATATGTTTTTGATGCTGTTTGTAACCTGTTGGCTCATCTCAGTATTTCACTTTCGTATTTGTTTGTTCCTGTGTACTTCGTGCCTAAGCATTGACGTTATTTATAACAAACAAACAAACAAACAAACAAACAAACAAACAAACAAATATTATTCCTATTTCCAGGTAGTTAGCTGCGTTCACCGGCTTCTAAATGTTCCTAGGGCGAATCTTATGTGACTTAGACATGTCCCACACCTTGTGTTACTACTAGACCGACGACACTGTAAAGAGCTGCTTGGCTGTCGTAAAGCGAACGTTTTACAAGCAGCACAACATCAGGTGCAGCGCGAATGTTCAGCCTCATTTTAGTCTGAGCAAATTCCCACCGTCTCCATTGCAACCCGGGCGGCGACAATGGCAGCCGTGAGACAAGGCTCTCATTAGCATCGCAGTCTGGTTGAGAAGGACGCCGTGCGAGTATAAATAAGAGACAAGCTCGGATCTTTCCGGTGCGTGACCTCGCGTGGCAACTTGAGGACCGCGCGTTGATGGGTCCTGATGGGGGCCCCAGGCAAGCGAGGCAACACCGAGTGGGCACTAATTCCTGGCCTGCGGCGCAAGACCTCGATTGACGGCACTCCACTCGTCGCACGAAGCAGCCTCTGCGCGGCACGTGTAGCGGACGTACTCGCATTGCCACATTTTCCATCACTGGCAGTGATGCCTGAGTGGTCATGGCGTTAGGCTGCACAACACGAGGTCGTCATGAAGGTCGAATCCGGGCAGTCGCGGCGGCGTTCCTATGCAGGCGAAATTCAGAAACTCCCGCGTTCTGCGCTATGTCAGTGGATAACAGATAACCACAGGCGGTTATCACGGCCCCTATTTCTCTGTTTCTTCTTTCACTTCGTCCTTCATCCCTTTCCTCACGACGCGATTTAGGTGGCCACCGCGAACTTTGAATAGTTACTGCGTCTTTCCTTTTCTAACGAGAACGTCGGAAGCGTTCGCGTCACTTTGATAGCAGCACTTTTAGCATCGCGCACTTGAACTGAGCGTGACTTGGGTGACTTTGGGTGTCACATCTGACACCGATAAGTGCACGGGTATCTCACAGACAAAATAAAAAACTACTGGGGGCACTTGAGGAACTTACGTGCGAGTAATGCGAAAGCACTGCAATTCTATTCCAATTCTATTTCAGGTCCTGTTACAGTTCTAGTCAACTTCCATTCTAATTCTATTCCCAATTATATTATAATTATATTCCAGTTATATTCTAATTCTATTCTATTCTATTCCTTTGTAGTTGGTGCAGTTGCAAGTGCTAGTACTGACTATTACGTGTTGACATTTCGTATATTCCAGTCTTTAATGACGTCACACCGTTTCTACCAATGGCGAGTTTGTAACGCGGTCACTTTTTGGGCGACGCGTGGTTCTCGTGTCGATGAGCTGTCTAATGCTTTCGCATTATTAAGCATATTAAACGTAAAGAAAGCTGTTCGCGCAGCTAGAATACCAGACCGCCTTGCTAAGATTAACCAGCGCACTAAGCGAGTCCTTATAAATGCAATAGCATTTAGGTTGTTATCTCGCAAAAAAAAAAAATCCGGCTTCTCTGTCATGAAATTCCCTGATTAGTCGAGATGGTTGTGACGTCATCAACAACCAGTGACCACCAGTGGACCAATCACAGGGCACCGCCATATTTGAAAATCGAAGGACCCCCGAATTTTCGAAGTACGCCCGCCCCCAGAAAATGAAATAAGGTAATTTATTTGATGGGTTAAGGTGGGTTAATGGGGACATTAGTATAACTTCATAGATAATCCAATGGATCTACTCGAACACGCCATAATGTGATTACTCATGCATACCATATCAGGGAAATGGAACCGGTTCAAATGGCAGTTTTTGCGAGAAAATGCCCTGAAGAAGATTAGCCACTCATTGCAGACACCATAGCAGGCAAGCTAAATGCTTTCGCACTTGCTCCCTTAAGAACGTGTTAAAAAAGGCCCCAAGTTTTTCTGCCGGCAATTCCTCCACCGCAGTGACACTTAATATTGGTTAAATATGCGAGTTTGTGGCACAGTTCTGCGAACCTGCACGTTTCTGTCACCACGCACACCAGCACCTACAATGGTCGTCGGCTGCCATTGTCGTCACTTGCAGTTCACTGCAGTGTTCGAAGGAATTCCAGCAGGCGGGAAGTCTGCGATCATGCACAGCGCATTTTATTTAAACCGCAAACGAAAATTTTCCCAATAGCTTCATTCGGCTGGTCGACATTCAACGAAACTTTTGCGTATGCCGCAGATGTTTAGCGCACGGCGCAAAAGAAGGGTTTCAGTAGAGCTTAAGCAAAGTTTCAGTAAAGTAAGGGGCTTTTTGTTATATTCTTCTTTGGAATTCCTCCCTGGATGCAATAGCATGAAAAAATAAAAAAAAATAATTAGGAAAAAGCGGCGGCATGGCTTTTGTATGCCCCGAAACGCAAACTCCTGCAGCTTGCACCTCGCGCCTGTCCGTAAGCGCATCCTGTCCATTTCATCTCAGGGGGCGTACGTGGCTTCGTGTTCCCCCTTACGGTCCGGAGGCGTCAGCAGGTGAGACGTTGTGGCTGAGACACATGTACACGGGGAGAGGATAAGGGGGAAGAAAAAGTAGGCGAAAGCCGTACAAGCCAGGCGCCGCCGTTTCGTACCCACTTCAAAAGGGCCGCCGCTGGGGGCATCCGCGCGGCTCTGCCAGATTTACAGGCGTCCGGAGAGAATTCCTGCTTAGCGCACGCACTCCTGGCTTTCTTACTTTTTTTTTTTGTTCTACTCATTCGCTGCGTGTGTTTCTGGCCGCAGACGCGTCGCGGCGCGGAGCGATGCAGACGCGCCGCATTACCGTATGGGCGTCGGCTGCTACGCGGCCGAACTCAACTGCGACGACGACCGTCTGCTCGCCGGCTGGCCCGCCGCCATCTTTGACGCCGCGCCGGCGGCGGACGGGCTCTTTGTCCGGCGAACAGAAATCCCCCCGGGAATGCTCTTCTCTCCGGGTTATATGGCCCATTAGCGGCGATGGAAAACTGTTCCGACACCGCGTCGACCGCGTGGTCCATTGAAAGCGCCGTGAGCGATGGCTTAGGCTGAAGACGCTTTGAGGACAGCCGCCGACACTCCTCGCTCACCCTCTCTCGGTGGCGCTGCGGGCTGTAGATCATGCATGCGCTGAAAGAGGAGAAGGAAGGAACAAGAAAGTCGGCGGAATGAAGAGACACGTGTTTATACCTGCGCGGAAGCAGGCACCACGGAGCGTAATGGCGGACGATATCGCGGCCCCCGCCGCGGGTGGTCCTTCAATCCGGCTGGTTTCACTCTCGGAGGGAAGGCCGCTTATCTCGAGCGCGCGCCTTGTAGGGCGACGCCTGGTGGTTTTCTACCACCGTCGCACGTTGCGAAAGCTGTGATGCGATTATTATTTTTTTGTGCGTGAAAGCGAGGGAACTGTGCCGTGATGTCACAGAGCACTATGGTGCTCCCTTGTGCTGGCGTCGATGTAGGGCACAGTTGCAGAAGCCACAGTAGAGCAGTTTGCAATGGCAGCCCGTTCAGTGCTTATCTAGCGTGAGAGTTGTTTACTCTGTCTTCTGGTTAGGTGTTCCGCTACAGCTATTGTTTTTACTTAACGCTCAGCGTGCCGCCTGAAACTGCGGCAAACCGCTACATGCATATTCAAACTATGCAGCTTTTTTTTATTCTCTTCATCCTTGCCTGTCATATTATGTGTGCTGCTTTGAAGATTCAAAAAGGCTCATTTTGCGTTCTCGAGTTTCTCGATAGCGTCTAGCCTACCATGCGTCTTCAATTCTTCAAGCTAAGAGCTCTCCAAAGCAGTCACTTCGCTCTGACGAAACGGTCTGTAACGAAATAATGGATACCACATAATGTAGCAAAATCCATCCTGTTTGGAAGTTCCAATAGAAGCCCCTGCATTTGATTTCTCGTTTTTACGACGTAAAAGTTTCCTACAACGGGTTATAACGAATCTCCAGTGAAACCCACTGGCCAATTCGCGCTGATTATGTTGTTTTGTAACGGTGGCCACCACTTCCGTACCTGTTCCAAGTGGCATGTTGTTATCACTGCACACAACCTCCTCAACCCATATGGAAAATTTATCCCTAATCTAACGGGGTCTGCGTGGAGCCTGTTTCTGGAAAGTTCGTCAGCTGTGGCTAGTGGTTTGACGCTGGCGCTAGCTTCTTCGCCAAAAACTCGGTGCGCGACACCCTGGACTATTTCGCGCTGCGCAGTGCGCGACACGCTGCGTTATACTGTGCCTCGACATAGTTGTCAAGGTCATTGGAGTTGGACATTGACATAGTTGTCAAGGTCATCGCTTGGCACGGCCCACTGCCAGCTCGTTTTGCTTGTCTGCAGAAGGACGGAAATTTGGGTTAGTTGGTAAGGGTACACTGCGCTATGGTACCACTATAGATGGACAAGCAGAAGAATAAAGGAGCACTTCGTCCTGTCCTTTCTTCTCCGAGTCAGTATACTGTGGTGCCAGAATAATATTGTTGATTTTCTGGTTCTTTGTGCAGTTCACTTCACTTCGCGTTTTCGCGCCATGGTAGCATATATAGTTAAGACGGCTCGGTAGTTCGCTTGCTGTCCTTAATAGTATCGGTGTCTTGCTGGTTTCGCAGGGCCAAGCGATGGGAAACGAAAGAGCGATACAGTTTCTGTTGCTCAAAAGGCGGTGGTCACCAACGCCTCCTCTCTGGCGTATGCTTTCTTCACAAGGCACTTCTGTAATGTGGGGAAGTAATACCCCTGTCACACGGGTACCGCAAAGGCCTTTGAGAATCGGCTCCCTATATCCAAAGGCGTAAAAGGTGCAGCTACATGACACAAATATTACGCCTTTTCCGCTAAGGGCCTTGGAGGCGAAGGCGCCGGTCCGAGACCTTTGGAGCCCAAATGAGCGGCCTTCGAGAACCAGCGATGGCAGCGCCATCCAACGTCAAAAAACTAAAAGCAATGAAAAAAAAGATGCAGCCAACAATGTTAGAAAACATCTTTTAAAAATACGAAATGTGTCTGGTTTTGCTTTTTTTTACGGGTGTTTATATTTTATGCCCAGATTTCAAGACAGTAAAGTGTTGCAGCAACACCGAGTGCCCATGGTGGCCAAGGCAATACACAAAACCTGCTGCTGCTGATGAGAGCAGCTGTTGCAGTTCTTTTAAGCAAGCAATTAGAATGAAAAAAATGCATGAGTTCAACGAATGAACAGAATTCCTCACTTTAATTTTAAAGCACTCACTTCAGCTGGCTCGGGGAGTGCTAAGCCTCAACGACTGTTTCACCTTTGGGCTGCATCGTGCAGCAGCGTCGCTGCTCCTTTAAGCTTTCTCTCCTTAGGTGAAAAAAGGTGCCTTTGCTGGAAATGCCTTCAAGGAATGCCGTGTGACAGGTGTATAAGTCTTGAGGCACACGTGCTTGTGAGCTGTGCGGCGAAGCCGCATCAAAACGGGTTTTCATGAAATCTAAACTATGACGTCGTCTCGTCTGGTTGGGTAGTAAATGCATGTAAAAAATGGAAAGAGGAACGCCGACCAAAGGCTGTTTTTGAAAAAGGTCAAGGCGTTTCGGCTTCCGTATGTTTGAACAAAGTTTGCGTGAGTTCATTGGCTTTAGTATAGAAGCCGAAACGTCTTAACCTTTTTTAACAACAACCTTTGGCCGGCCTTCCTGTTTTCCATTTGACGCAAGAAGGCTTTTCGCGACCAAATCGCCGCCTAGCGCCCTTTTTAATAGCGGTCCGTATCGGTTTCAGCACCCAGAAAACGAAACTATATCCTGCATGGGTCGCTCAAAGTCCTCTACTGCGTTGTTCTAGGAGGCGCATGGTGCGCGCTTGGGATGCGTGTTTAAAGTTCCCGTAATGAACGTCGGCGAAACACTGAGCGCCGGTTATATTTTCTTCAGTATGCACAGTGGCAGTCAAGCCCGCTGGTATGCGGCAGCTGTAACCTAGGCTGCGTACCGTTACAACGAGGCAACGGCTATAACGAAGAAATCGCGCGGACCCTTCGACTTCGTTATAATGAGGTTCAACTTTAATGGTGGAATCTGCGGCACTGCATCGCATAGACATGTGCAGGTCACTCGACACGCCTCTAGGGACTAACTGTCTGGCATATTAGGTCTTATGTGCGCAGTAAATGGTGTGTGTACAATGATGGGGACGAATACCGACACTTTGTTGTGAATCAGAACAGAAAAAAAAAATAAACGTGAGAGAGAAGGAAAGGGTGAGTAGAGAGAAAAAGGAGAATGCTGTAGACAAGCTAAAAATATCTTCAGGATGGTCTAAGGATGTCTGTTCTGCTGTTTTTAATCTAAGTTGACGTTATTTTCGGAGCAAAGCAATAGCGGCTCTCTTGAATAGGAGCAAGGCTGAATGGTGGGCCAGTTGGTAAGACATGTCGAAGAACAATTTTTGCCAGCCGAAAAAGGACGAGGGACAAGAGGAGAACCTACACAGGATGTCTTGAATAGGAAACCCGAAATAAACAAATTAAAGATTTGGGCACGTGCTGTAGGTTGGTGACGCCACAACAAAAACAAAACTTAAAGATTATCATCGAAGGAGGAGTTTCGGCAAAACAGCCTATAATAAATGCTGATTGCAGGAACCTGACGACGAAGCGCTTATTGTGGCTGTAGAGGTCTAATAATACGTCAGAATACGCGGATGTACGCCGACGCGGTTGAGTTGAGGCTGCGAAGCAAAGTGTTGGTAAACTCCTTTTGACTGAATGCCTAGCATATGTTTTACGCATCGCTTATTTGTAACAGTGATGGTCTCACAATGGAGATACATAGCAATGCGTATTCACGCACCCACACAAACGAATGGAATAGCCAATCGCTTTGCGAACAAAACCGCTTTTGCAATTTCAAGCATGTCAGTGCACGTTAAAGATCCCCAGGTGGTCGAAATTATTCCGGAGCCCTCCACTACGGCACCTATTCTTCCTTTCTTCTTTCACTCCCTCCCTTATCCCTTTCCTTACGGCGCGGTTCAGGTGTCCAAAGATATATGAGACAGATACTGCGCCATTTACTGTCCTCAAAAACCAATTATTATAATTTCAAGCATTACTTAAGCCAACAACAGTCAGTCAGTTGCAATGGGGTCACAATGGCATACCCCAGTCGCAGACGTGCTTCAGATCGCAAATATAAAAGTTGACTTTTTTTAGTCTAATTACCCGAACAATTTAACGCTGATTAGCAAAATGTGTAACCTGCATTAAATCCCATGAAAACGGAGTAACCGTTGACTGATTGAACTGTCTTTATACTGCTACTTTCTGCCTCAGGCACAACTTACGCACTTTCGTCGTCAGCAAGCCAAAATGTAAAGACAGGCGTATGGATTCACACATGAACAGAGGATTGACTTCCACGGCGTAGAAACAAGCCGTCTTTGTTTCACGATTACCTTAGGAGGCACTTCGGCCAAAAAATGCGCGGAGGGCAAAACTTCCGAGGAAAAACGCTAAGGCGCCCGTGTGCTGTGCGATGTCAGTGCACGTTAAAGATCCCCAGGTGGTCGAAATTATTCCGGAGCCCTCCACTACGGACCTCTTTCTTCCTTTCTTCTTTCACTCCCTCCTTTATCCCTTCCCTTACGGCGTGGTTCAGGTGTCCAACGATATATGAGACAGATACTGCGCCATTTCCTTTCCACCAAAAACCAATTATTATTATTATTATTAACTTCCTGACGGTGGCCTTTTCTCTCGCCTTTGCTCTGGCAGGAACGGCGAGTCGCCGCCTTCGTCTGGAGTCTCGACCCGGGAGAGCCTCTGGCAGAAGGCCTCCTCGCTGCGGCAGTCGCTGAGGGGCCGGAGCAGTCGCCATGAAGGCGGTCCCGGCGCGTCTTCGTCTTCCAGCCGGAGGCCGGCCTCGCTATACCTGGCCGACTCCTCGTCGTCGCGCTGCTCCAAGTCGCGCCAGTCGCTGCGTCGCGAGTGGGGATCGCAGCGGGACCTGTCGCGCGACAAGCGCCATGCCATCTCCCCTTCCGCGCACTCGAACGCGGTGCCCCAGCAACAACAGCAGCAGCAGTCCGGCGAGACCGGGTCGGACCAGGAGGCAGATCGCGCGTGGTCCTCGACCTGGACCCTGCCGGACAGCGCACCACTGCCACCTAAGCAGCGCTCGCCGCGCAAGCTGACCAAGGACTCGGGCTATGAAACCAGCGGCGGCGGCGCCCATGGCGAACCCGACTACGTGAACAGGGAATGGGTGGCCCGCGTGCCCAGTCCGCCGCCCCCGCCCCTGCCGCCACCCCCGTCTTCATCCGGAGGGCACACGTCGTCGTTGTCGTCGTCTTCCGGAGGGGCGACCTCCGGGACCGCTTCGGGACCGCCCAGCATCGGAGCGACTAGTCCCGCCGTTGGAGGCTCGACGTGAGTTATCTTTGTTCATCGAATTTTTCTTTTTCCAGGAACCACTATATAGTTAAGCTTTGCAGCGTGCAATGCAACCAATACCGTCTTGACAGGTGCTTGGCGCAATGGTTCTGAGTATTTTATTATAACATTCATTTTCTGATATGGCAAGATGGCCTCAGTTGATTAGAACCGATTCATGGTTATTCTGAGTTTCTGCAAAATATACGGAGGGAAATCACGTTACACTTGACACAGTGTTGCTCGCACAGGCAGATATAAAGCCATTAACTGGCGGGAATCGGACGTGTACTGCCATGGATAAATTAATCTGGAACGACGGAGCGACAACCAGTAACTCCCGGTGTCATTGCGCAGCTACGAGAACATGTACCGATACAAAGGTAAATACTGGTACCAGAGTGGAGACAAGTCTCGATATCTCGTCGCTGGTTCGTGTTCTCTTGGCAGAACGGAGTCACCAGTAAGTTATGGGTGTGAATCCATCATTTCAGCTTATGTTCTCAACGACTGCACACTTGACGACACACACCCAGATGTGGTTACTACAAGAAGCAAAAACCCGTGGTCTCGAATATTTATCCTGCGCGCACCGAGAGTTTTCGTGTGCCAGTATATATGCACGCAGTTGCCAAGCAGCAAGTTCTCATGGCGACACGAAGGCGGAGCACAGTCGCTTTAACTATCGTGACCCTTCGCGATCCCATCCCACAAGTTGTTGGCAACCTTGTGGAAGAGGTAGATCTCGGGCAAGCAAATCAACGGATTAACTATAGCGACCGGATCGCAGCAGACACTTGCTGATAGCGAGCTGTACGATATCGAAAGACGGAGCCCATCGCGCACTGTTCTAATGCGTCAACGGCTTTCAGCGCCGATTCTTTCAAAGATGGTCGCCACCACCGCCACCGAGCTTCTTTTTCTTCTTTGTTGGGTGCGAGCTTGCCCAATAAAGAAGCAGTCGGCTTTCCAGTTAAGTTCACCTTTCTTGTGAATGTCTCGTGTTTTCTGCTAACGTTAGTGTATAGAACTATGCACCGACTAGCCACGCAACAAGTGTTACTTGAGTACCTTTCCAAGTTCGTCGCATGCCTGTCTGGCCATCTTTGTCACCACGTGCCAGTGTTATTCCTTTCTGCACGAGCTCGTGGCCACAGTGCTCCCGTAACGACGCCTATTATAGAATCACGCGCTCATCTCCGTTCCAGAGCTGCGCCATTATCTACTAATATCTTAATGCTCCTGGACCTGTAAACTCCGATACAAAAGCAAAGTCACGATTGAAGAGCAGTGCGTTCCTTGAGCCGCTACCTTTCACAGCCTCCGTCATGCACAAAATCAGGAAGCAGCAACCGGAGACAGGCACCGTTAGAAAGGGGGCTATTTTTCTTTAAGTAAAGCAGGGCGGCGGGCATTCTCCCACACGCCTTTGTCTTCCTCGTCTCGCGCGCAGCTTCCGGCTGTACCAAGCGCGCGCCCGTATAGCCCCATAGTCTGTAGCCAGCACCGTGGACCTTCTTTGATCGGCGCAGTTTGCACAATCGACGAGCGCTCATCGACTGTCCTGCAACGGTCTCGATTACGGCTACTTACCACCTCGTTGTTGCTCTTTTCTTCCTCATCAGCGGTGCGTGCAATTATGCGCACCGTTCAGGAAGCGCTTTTTAGTCTTTTCCTCCGGGCCCGCTCTCGCAGCCGGACACTCGGCCTTTGCCAATTAAGGCGAGTCCCCCTTTATTCCGGGCCCGAACAATGGAGCGCCGTCCGGTGGCCCTATCTGCGGGCCCAATCAGCCGTGCATATGGGGTGGGCGGTGCGCGCACACGGCCGTTACACTTGCGGGGCAATCATCTGCAGTGGCGCCCGTCCGGCCGGCGGAAATGAACTGATTGGCTGGAAGGCCGCCGTGCACTGCAAGAAAACGATAAAAAAGAGTTGCCGCCAAGAAATTAACGAATACTTCAAGCGGACTGTAGGATGTGTTTTTCCATCTGGTCAGCGTCTTCTCTATGTCCGGGTTAGTTAACCAGCTTGGAAGGAGGAACGTTTCGCGTTTTACCGATCACTGGCGTGCGCTCGTCTCGAAGAAACGTTGGCAGAATGGATGGCTCATTGTGTCGTGTTGATCTTGGCCGGTTGTCTTACGTGCGCGTTTTGTTTCGTGAGGGAGGAGGAATCGTTTGTGAACGTTGCGTGAGCGACTGGGTGCAGAACCATGGCAGAATTTTGAGCGCACCCCCACTCGTCAGTTCCCCCCCCCCCCCCCCCCCCCCTTTTTATTTTTTAGCTTCAGCACCTCATTAGAGCCATTCAGAGCTAAAAAGAACTGGTAGCCACTGTCTCAGTAGGAAGAGAAAGGAGCTCTTTATGCGAACAGCACGGAATGGAGCAAGCTGTGAGAGTACGCAGAACTTTTGTCAAAGCGAAACGTTGAAAACAACAACAACAACAACAAACAAAGCGTAAGCATGTACGTAGCCTTGGCCAGAAGTGTTCTCGCCGCTTGGTTTCTTTTCTAATGAAGCCCTACTGAAATCTCTGGAACTTTGGTCCTAACCTTTGAATACCTCTTTGTCTTGAGGGGTGCCGGAAGTGCTCCTGTTAATGGCTCAGAAGCAAACCACACCACGTGGCCTGACGTCTGTTACCATAGCCGTACACGATGGCTATTATAATCAGCTTGCGGTTCTCAATATCTTTATTGCCCCGCTCATCAGCTGGTCTGGCGTAGGAGCGTGAGGGGATGAATAGGATTTTCGCTGCGGTAGACGATCTTATCTCAGCCGAGCCCGTTAATCACCAACATTGTGCTTGTCCCTCAGCGCAATCTGCGCGCGGGCGTCTAGACGAATGCATCGCCATAATAATTAAAGGCTTTATGCTGCCAGTCTGCGTGCTTCGCCTGATGACGTGCACGTCCAGGCAACCGTCTATTTATATATATACACGCGATGATAAGTGCTCGTTTTTCACGAACAGATCCTTGGAACGACTCCAGAGGCCGGGTAGCGTTTCAAGTACGG